>NC_080180.1:1072615-1127615 GCF_950295315.1 Erinaceus europaeus | reverse complement strand
ATGTTTTACATTCAACAGTAAATACAATAGTTTGTACATGCATAACATTCCCCAGTTTCCCATATAACAGTACAACTCCCACTAGGTCCTCTGAATCCTTCTTGGACCTGTATTCTCCCCACCCACCCACCCCAGAGTCTTTTACTTGGGTGCCATACGCCAATTCCAGTTCAGGTTCTACTTGTGTTTTCTTTTCTGATCTTGTTTTTCAACTTCTGCCTGAGAGTGAGATCATCCCATATTCATCCTTCTGTTTCTGACTTATTTCACTCAACATGATTTTTTCAAGGTCCATCCAAGATCGGCTGAAAACGGTGAAGTTACCATTTTTTACAGCTGAGTAGTATTCCATTGTGTATATATACCACAACTTGCTCAGCCACTCATCTGTTGTTGGACACCTGGGTTGCTTCCAGGTTTTGGCTATTACAAATTGTGCTGCCAAGAACATATGTGCACACAGATCTTTTTGGATGGGTGTGTTGGGTTCCTTAGGATATATCCCCAGGAGGGGAATTGCAGGGTCATAGGGTAGGTCCATTTCTAGCCTTCTGAGAGTTCTCCAGACTGTTCTCCACAGAGGTTGGACTCATTGACATTCTCACCAGCAGTGCAGGAGGGTTCCTTTGACCCCACACCCTCTCCAGCATTTGCTGCTGTTACCTTTTCTGTGTCTGACATTCTCACAGGAGTGAAGTGATATCTCATTGTTGTCTTGATTTGCATTTCTCTGACAATCAGAGACTTGGAGCATTTTTTCATGTGTTTCTCGGCCTTTTGGATCTCTTCTGTGGTGAATATTCTGTCCATGTCCTCCCCCTATTTTTGGATGGGGTTATTTGTTGTCTTGTTGTTAAGTTTGGCAAGCTCTTTATATATGTTGGTTATTAAACTCTTATCTGATGTATGGCATGTAAAGATCTCCCATTCTGTGAGGGGTCTCTTGGTTTGGGTAGTGGTTTCTTTTGCTGTGAAGAAGCTTTTTAATTTGATGTAGTCCCATAGGTTTATACTTGCCTTAGTCTTCTTTGTAATTGGATTCGTTTCATTGAAGATGTCTTTGAAATTTATACGGAAAAGAGTTCTGCCAATATTTTCCTCTAAGTATCTGATAGTTTGTGGTCTAACATCCAAGTCCTTGATCCACTTGGAATTTACTTTTGTATTTGGTGAAATACAGTGATTCAGTTTCATTCTTCTGCATGTTTCAACCCATTTTTTCCAACACCATTTGTTGAAGAGACTCTGCTTTCCTCATTTAATAGTCTGGGCACCTTTGTGTAAGATTAGATGTCCTTAGGTGTGGGGCTCACTTCTGGGCTCTCAGTTCTATTCCACTGGTCAGTGTGTCTATTCATGTTCCAGTACCAAGCAGTTTTGATGACAACGGCCCTATAATACAGTTTGAAATCTGGGAGTGTGATGCCTCCGGTTCTGTTCTTTTTTCTCAAGATTGTTTTGGCAATTCTAGGTCTTTTCTGGTTCCAGATAAACATTTGTAGCATTTTTTATATTCTCCTAAAAAATGTGCTTGGGATCTTGATGGGGATAGCATTAAATTTGTAGATGGCTCTGGGTAATATATTCATTTCGATGATGTTAATTCTTCCAACCCATGAACATGGAATATCTTTCCACTTCTTTGTGTCTTTTTCAATTTCTTTGAGTATTGACTCATAATTTTCAGTATACAAGTCTTTCACTTCTTTGGTTAGGTTTACTCCTAGATATTTTATTGTTTTTGTTGCTATAGTAAAAGGAATTGATTTCTGGATTTCAATTTCTTCTAACTTAGTGTTTGCATAGAGGAATGCCACTGACTTTTGAATGTTAATTTTATAGCCTGACACCTTACTGTATTGCCTGATGATTTCCAAAAGCTTCTTGCTGGATTCCTTAGGTTTTTCCGTGTATACTATCATGTCATCTGCAAATAAGGAGAGTTTGACTTCTTCTCTTCCAATCTGTATGCCTTTAATTCCTTGCTCCTGCCTGATTGCTATGGCAAGAACTTCCAACACTATGTTGAACAGTAATGGTGATAGTGGGCAGCCCTGTCTCGTACCTGATCTGAGGGGAAATGCTTCCAGTTTTTCACCATTGAGTATGATGTTGGCTGTAGGACTGCTATATATAGACTCCACTATCTTCAGGAATTTTCCATCTATTCCCATTTTTTGTAGTGTTTTGATCATAAAGGGATGTTGTATTTTGTCAAAGGCTTTCTCTGCATCTATTGATATGACCATGTGGTTTTTGGTCTTGCTTTTGTTGATGTGGTGGATCACGTTGATTGATTTACGTATATTAAACCAACCTTGCATGCCTGGGATAAACCCCACTTGGTCATGATGAACAATTTTTTTGATATACTGCTGTATCCGGTTGGCTAGAATTTTGTTCAGTATTTTAGCATCTATGTTCATCAGAGAGAGAGAGAGGAAGAGAGAGAGAGAGAAAGGATGGGAGGAGAGAGAGTGGGAGAAGAGAGAGATAGAATGAAGGAGAGAGGGAGTCTAGTGGTAGCCCAGTGGGTTAAGCGCACGTGGCACAAAGCACAAGGACCGGCATTAAGGATCCCAGTTCGAGCCCCCGGCTCCCCACCTGCAGGGAGTCGCTTCACAGGCGGTGAAGCAGGTCTGCAGGTGTCTGTCTTTCTCTCCCTGTCTGTCTTCCCCTCCTCTCTCCATTTCTCTCTGTCCTATCTGACAATGACACAAATAATAACAACAACAATAACTACAACAACAGTAAAAATAAGGGCAACAAAAGGGAAAATAAATAAATAAATATTAAAAATTTAAAAAAAGGTGGGAATGGCAGGTGGCGGTGCACCTGGTTAAGCGCTCACATTACAGCACACAAGGACCTGGGTTCAAGCTCCTGGTCCCCACCTGCAGGGGAAAAGCTTCACGAGTGGTGGAGCAGGGCTGCCTCTCTTCTCTATCTCCCCCTCCCCTCTCAATGTCTCTCTGTCTCTATCCAATAATACATACGTAAAATATACTTCTAGAAGTCTCCTCTGAAAGGCAGGAGCAATGCCAGGTGCTGGCACAGCTGTGAGGGAAGCTCTCGTCCAGGCCCTGCACGGCGACATATGACAGGAAGCGCGGGGACAGCTGAGGGTGCTGGCTTGTCCATGTGCACTTTCTCGCTTTGATGGAAGACCTTGACCCAGCCATCGGGGAAAGCGCTTCCTGTGTGTCCATCCTCCTCACGTCTGCCGGGGAAACATCTCCTCCGAGAAGCAAAGCCAGGTGGCCCGGTCGGTCAGTCGGCCAGTGGAAATGGTGCTTCCCGGCCCGGGCATTGAGTCCCTGTGGCTGCCCCAGCCTCCCGCCCCGCGACAGGGCCCAGCAGCGCAGCTCACAGAGGGCGGCAGGGAGCAGTTAACTCCAGGTCCGTCCGTCTGTCCATCCCTCCCGCGGCACGGTGGGCTGGGAAGGTGGAAGACAGAGGGGCATGACGCGGGTCAGCAGGGCCCGGGCTCGCCGGTGTGAGCGCCTCTGTCTCCTCAGAAGCCAGCAGCGGTGTCCCACCTGCAAGTGTCCCACCTGGAAGTGAACCTCTCCTCCCTGAGCTGCTCCCACCAACAAAGGGAGTCTGAGCTTGGCTGAGACTCTGAATGGCAGATAAACAGCCTGCCTGGCGTCGCCAGCAGGACACCTGCCCCAGCAGACGGCGCTGACCGACAGGCTTCCCGGCAGACAGCCCTCCTAGTTTGCTGCTGTGTCTTCAGGACCAGGGGGGAAACGAAGTGGGAACTTTCGCAGAGACACACGGACGACAAAGGCCCCCGCCCCCCACAATGCACCGTGCACACCAGGCCCAGAAGAAGCTCCAGGCGGACCAGCCTAGAGGACGCTTAGGGGCCAGGAGCCCTCATGCTGCTCTGCTGCCCACTGCCCCCTGTCACTGGCCCACCCGGCCCGGGGTGCCCTGAGCATGACTAACCACTAGGTGCCACGTTGTGGCACCAGGTAAAGCCAGGGAGCAGCCCCCTCAGTCCAAGTTCATTCTAGAGGCAGAAGAGAGGGAGAGACCCCCACAGCATGGAGCTCTCAGCTCCCTTAGAGCCTTTGCACTCAGTGCCAGGGCTCAACCCCAGGGCCTCAGGGCCTCAGGCGCAGGGCATGCACTCTGCCCGCTGAGGCATCTCCCGGCGGTGGCGCGGCGCTGAGTGATGGCTGAGGGGACGTGTCTGTGACAGCTGGAACAGTCTGCAAAGTCCCAGACTGCCAGTTTTCAGAGCGGGGCCGCCTGAGGCTCCTCATTGGGCCTTAGCATTCTCACGACTTAAAGCAGGCGCTTCTGAGCACGCCCCGACTGCATGCAGTGGGACAAACAGGAGAAACCCCCTTCTGTACTCAGTGTGTGTGAGGAAGGGGCCTTGCACACTCATGACCACGCATCTCACCTGACTGAGAGACGCCACCCAGACCGCACAGTGATTCTGCTCAAGATTTTAGTGCCTGGGGCTCCAACATCCCAGGCCAGTTCCTCCCACCATTTTTAAAAAAAATAATTTATCTATTTATGAGAAAGATAGGCAGAGAGAGAAAGAACCAGACATCACTGTGGTACATGTGCTGCTGGGGACTGAACTCAGGACCTCATGGTTGAGAGTCCAGTGCTTTATCCACTGAGCCACCTCCCTGACCACCCTCCCACCATCTTAAGACACTGCTGGGCAGTGCTCTAGTGAACGAGAGAGGAAGTGACGCAGCCCTCTGGACGTGCAGCACCTGCCCAGTTCATCCCCCAGCACTGCACTAAAAATGAATTAAAGGGAGTCACAGCGGGTGAAGCGCACGTGGCGTAAAGCGAAAAGACCGGCGTGAGGATCCCGGTTCGAGCCCCCAGCTCCCCACCTGCAGGGGAGTCGCCTCACAGGCGGTGAAGCAGGTCTGCAGGTGTCTGTCTTTCTCTCCCCCTCTCTGTCTTCCCCTCCTCTCTCCATTTCTCTCTGTCCTATCCAACAAGGACGACATCAATAACAACAATAACTACAACAATAAAACAACAAGGGCAACAAAAGGGAAAATAAATATAAAAAAAGAAAAAGAAAAGCAAAATAGGGAGTCGGGCTGTAGCGCAGCGGGTTAAGCGCAGGTGGCGCAAAGCGCAGGGACCGGCATAAGGATCCCGGTTCGAGCCCCCGGCTCCCCACCTGCAAGGGAGCCGCTTCACAGGCAGTGAATCAGGTCTGCAGGTGTCTGTCTTTCTCTCCCGCTCTCTGTCTTCACCTCCTCCCTCCATTTCTCTCTGTCCTATCCAACAACGACGACAACAACAATAAAACAAGGGCAATAAAAGGTAATAAAATAAATATTTAAAAAAGCTTATCTTTACAAATAAATTAAAAAGAAACACTTTGGTGGGGTAGACAGCATAATGGTCTTGCAAATAGACTCTCCTGTCTGAGGCTCTGATGTCCCAGGTTCTATCCCCAGCACCCTTGTCAGCCAGAGCTGAGTAGGATCCTGGATTTTAAAAAAAGTATAACTATACACCCCACCGATCAGATCCAGGGCCCATGTCTATTCGTACTTGGCTACTCTCTGCCCTGATCCAGCTTTCTAGTCCTGTTCCCAACTCTGTCACCATCTCCCCAGACAATACTTTTAGCCCACCTGTGTGTTAGCTGTCAGGCTCAGGCAAAAATTAGTAAAGTCACGGACCCAGTAGAATATAGTTGAAATATTTTTCCTAGCTTCTTCCAACATGAAGATCCTGAATCTCACCAGCTATATTCTTACCTTCTTTGTTTAAATTTCTTTCTTGGGGGATTTACAGTCCACAGTAAAACACACTAGTTTGCACATGCATAACATTTGCACATAATAATACAGCCCCCCACTAGGTCCTCCTCTGCCATCATGTCTCAGGACCCGGAACTCCCCCACACCCCAGAGTTTTCTACTTTGGTGCAATACATGCTCTATTCTTACTCTGAGGTTCCTAATTATTAAAAGCAAATTGTTCTGCTTTATATTAATGTTTTTCAGCCACCAACTTGCAGACGCTACCATGATGCCAGCCTGACTTCCCTGAGCAGACGACCTCACCCATGAGTCCCCAAAACCCCACTTCTCCAGAGTCCTGTCCCACTAGAGAAAGAAGGAAATAGGCTGGGGGTGTGGACTGACTGGCCAATGCCCATGTCCAGCAGAGAAGCAATTACAGAAACCAGAACTCCCACCTTCTGCTCCCCAGAAAGATCTTTGGTCCTGGGGCCAGGTGGTGGGTGGCACACCTAGTTAAGTGCTCACATTACAGTGCACAAGGACCTTAGTCCAAGTCCCTGGCTCCCCACCTGCACAGGGAAAGCTTCACAAGTGGTGAAGCAGGTCTGCAGGTGTCTCTCTGTCTCTCTCCCTATCTCCTCCTGCCCTCTCAATTTCTCTAGCTCTCTATCCAATAATAAATAAAAAAAGATTGACCTGCCAACACCCATGTCCAGCGGAGAAGAAATTACAGCAGACAGACCTCCCACCTTCTGCTCCCCATGAAGATCTTTGGTCCATCCTCCCAGAGGGAAAAGTAATAGGGAAGCTTCCAATGGAGGGGATGGGACACGGAACTCTGGTGGTGGGAACTGTACCCCTCTTATCCCACAGTCTTGTTTGTCATTATTAAATCACTTCATAAAAAAATTAAAAGATGTGGTCTGGGAGGTGGCGCAATGATAGGGCTTTGGACTCTCAAGCATGAGGTCCCGAGTTCAATCCCCAGCAGCACATGTGCCAGAGTGATGTCTGGTTCTTTCTCTCTCCTCCTTTCTCATAAATAAATAAAATCTTTAATAAACAAATAAATAAAAATAAGACATTTTTTGCTATAGGTGGGATTGCAAATCCCCAGGGCAGATACACAAGGGAACGGTAGTTACCATGTCAGTGGAGACAGAGCCCCGGGCACCAGCTCGGTCACCAGACCCTTCTGAGGACTCTCTCCAACACAGGGACTCGCACAGAGACTTAAGCTCTGCCCTCCTCGGGCAGGTGCATTTGGCAGCGGGTGCCAGGGTGCCAGTCTCCTCCGAGAAGCCTTTCTGAGGGGCTCTGCCCGGAGAAGCAGCCTCACCCCGCTCGCCCCTCCCTCTGCCATGTCTTCTCTGGGCTCTTCCTCTTGCTCTGCAGGTGGGGAAGGCCGTGGCTGTCCCCACTGGCAGGACCTGGCTGGCCACAGGACCAGCTCTGCTTTCGGAGGTGACGCAGCTGCCCGGCACTCTGGCTTCCGTGTCCTCTCCAGGGGATAGTGATGTCCCGGACGGGGACACACTCATGGAGGAGACGGAGACAGACAGTGAGCTGTAGGAGCCCATGATGGGATGGGGTCGGGCCCCTCTCAGTCACCACTGCTCTCTGCATGAGGACCCTTCAGGGACCTCAGAGAGGGGCTCTGATAAGAGCCCAGTGTCCGGACCTTCTGGGGGGTCCCTGCAAAAAGGCCACGTCACCCTCCACCACCTTTCCCCCAGCCCTGTGGGTGCCAGCCCGGCTCCCTGCGTGGGCGACAGAGCAGAACGGAAGCAACAGTCTCAGCGGATTCCATGGGATTCAGGGGCCCATGAGCTCACGTCTAGCAGTTACAGAATTATCTTAATTAGGTGGGGGCCATAGCATAATGGTTACGCAAACAGACTCTTAACGCCTGAGGCTCCAAGGTCCCAGGTTCAGTCCCTCTACACCATCAGCCAGAGCTAAGCAGGCTCTGGGGGGAAAATTAATAGTAAAATAATTATCTTAATTATCCAGTAATGGAGGTGAGGGTTGGCATGCTGGCATTTCATGACTCCAGGAAGCCAAGCCCTGACACGCCCTGGAGAAGCCTTGGGAATGAGCAGGGGCCCCGGCTTCGCTCTGAACAGCCCACAGCCGGGTCCAAAGAGTGTCCCCTCTGCTCCCCCCGAGGTGTTTGCTCTGCTCACACGGTCGGGCTTCTCCTCGGGTGCTTTTCAGATCTCAGACCTCGCCCGTCCCACACCACATCCGGGTCTGGGGGCCCAATCTCCACAGGGGCACTGGGAGACCCCAATTACGAGGTCCAGAGTGAGGCTGCTTCCAGCCCAGGGCTCCTGAGAGGGCAAACCCAGGGGCCTTGAGCAGAAGAGCAGAGAGGCCGCCTGGTTCCTGCCCCCGGGCCCACCTGGCAGGGCAGTTGGGCCCCAGGTTGGGCCGGAATCTGCGCCACGATGCCCCCACCCCAGTCCTGTGGACCCTCCCGTCCCAGGGTCACTGCTGCTGGGAGACTGGCCGTGTCGCAGGACCAGGCCCCCGTTGCTGCATGCCTCACGCTCCGCGGGTTGTGGCCGGGCTGCTTGTGTGCTCAGCCCAGGGAGTTGGGCAGCCCCAACCTTTGCTGGGGGGCCCCATGTGTGCTGCCGGTGTGTGTGTGTATGTGTGTGTGTGTGGGGTGACAATGTGTGTGTGTGTGGGGGGGGTGACAATGTGTGTGTGTGTGTGGGGGGTGACAGCCCTCACACTGTGCTGTCCCAAGGCCACTGAGTAGTCGGGATGGAGGTGACATTCCCCAGAGCACGAGGGCACACCCCAGCTTTGTCCCGTGCTTGCTGCACTTCCCTTTCCTTCCTTTCTTTTCTTTGCCCCTCTAGGGTCCTCGCTGGGGCTCGGCGCCAGCACGACGCTGTTCCTGGTGGCCATTTTTCCCATTTTACTGGAGAGGACAGAGAGACATTGAGAGAGGAGGGGGAGATGGAGAGAGAGAGAGAGACAGACACCTGCAGACCTGCTTCACTGCCTGTGAAGTGTCCCCCCTGCAGGTGGGGAGCCGGGGGCTTGAACCCGGGTCCTTCTGCCTGGTAATGGGCACTTAACCAGATGCCCCACTCGCCTTGAGTTTCTCTTTTCTTTTTCAAGCTGGGGTCTCACACAAGCATAATCTCACTGCTCCAGGCTACTTTTACTTATTATTATTATTCAGAAAGGGGTAGAGAGATGCCAGTGCTGGAGCTTCTTCCAGTGCGATGGCACTGCGTATGTGGCGCTGGCCCCTGGGGCCTCTTGCACGCAGGCCCACACCGGAGAGAGCAGGCCTGCCTCTCTGCAGCCCTGGCTTGCCTCTGACCCACACGGGGGTCTTGGGGCAAAGAAGTGTGACTGCCTTCCTTTTGGGGGAAAGGACGTCCTGCTTATTCAACCTTAAAACGTGCCAGAGGGAAAGTCCTCTGGGGCTGGAAATGCCTCGGTCCAGCCTGGGCCTAAGCCTGCTCTGAGGGGCTCAGCCGCACTGTTGCCTGCTACGGCCATCTCGCAGTGACTGCCCCTCCCCCACTCCCCACCCCGCAGAGACCTGGACGCACGTGTCCTGCTTGCTGGACACTCTGCGCTGGGGGCCAGCTCCCTGCGTGACAAACTGCCCCCTGACAGTGAAGGCATCAGGCTGAGTGATTCACACCCGCCAAGGCACATGGGACAGCAGGGCAGGAGGGAAGTGGCGGCTTCCAGACTCCAAGCACACCTGCTGAAAGGGTCCCTGGGGGGGGGGGGGGGTTAAGGCTGCAGCCAGTGATTCCCCAGGGTCCTCCCGGAGGGGACACAGACTCCCCCTCCCGTGGTTACTTTCTACCTTTCAGAAGCCACCAGCGCTCAAGGCAGAGGGCTGTCGGTGTTCCTGGAATGTTGCCCTCCGTCAGAGGCTGGAAGTCACTGGGGAGTGGCTCCCAGGCTGTCCCACCAGGCCGCCCTACCCGCCTAGTCCGCCCCTGTGGGTGATTCTGCCCTGGAGGAGCAGAGGCTGAGCCCCACCGTGGAATGCAGATGCATGGGCACTGAGGCACTGGGCTCAGACACGAGAGCCGGGAGGTTCTGGGCCCGGCTTTCCAGGGGCTGACGGAGCTGTCTGCCTCCCCTTCTGAGAACACTTGCTACAGCTGGTCTCACAGGGGAGGGCATCCCCGGGTTCCTGAGGGGAGAAGAAAGATGGAAAAAAAAGAAAGATGGGGGAGTCGGGCGGTAGCGCAGCGGGTTAAGCGCAGGTGGCACGAAGCGCAGGGACCGGCGTAAGGATCCCGGTTTGAGCCCCCGGCTCCCCACCTGCAGGGGAGTCGCTTCACAGGCGGTGAAGCAGGTCTGCAGGTGTCTGTCTTTCTCTCCCCCTCTCTGTCTTCCCCTCCTCTCTCCATTTCTCTCGGTCCTATCCAACAACAATGACAACAATAATATTAACAACAACAATAGACAACAAGGGCAACAAAAGGGAAAAGGTGGCCTCTAGGAGCAGTGGATTCGAGGTGCGGGCACCGAGCCCCAGCAGTAGCCTTGGAGGCAAAAAAATAAAAGAGAGACAGTAGCTTATCCATGTATATTATTTCCCAGTTTTCCACAGAATAATTCAACCCCCTCTAGGTCCTCCTCTGCCATCCTGTTCCAGGACCGGAGCCGTCCCCCCACCCCAGAATCTTTTACTTGGGTGCAATACATGAGAAAGATTTTTAGAACCGTTTCTCGCTGGCGGTGGTGCTGGCCCAGGCTGAGAGGCTCTGAGGACGCTGGAGGCTCAGTGTGTGAGACAGCGACGGCAGCCGTGGTCGCTCTGGGTACGCCTCCTCGGCGGGCGGGCACAGGCCTGAAAGGAGCTTGTGCCTCTGTCGGGACTCCATGCTGCCCGCCCCACCGCCCCCTCAGTCCCGCTGCGCTGTGGAGGGCTCCCTGCTCTGGCTGTAGTGCCACCTGCCTTCCTCAGGGCTCCTTGGGGGGGGGGGCGGACTACCCGCCAGAATTGACACCTGCGACCCCTGAGGACCTGGGTGCTTCAGTTCCGAGAGGGACTCCTCTCAAGCCCTCCCGCCCACCCCCACAAGGAAAAGACGTCAATGCAGGGGGCCGGGCAGTGGTGCAGCGGGTTAAGCACCTGGTATGAAGCGCAAGGACCGAGCAAGGATCCTGGTTCGAGCCCCCACTCCCCACCTGCTGGGGGGGGGGGTCGCTTCACCAGTGGTGAAGCAGGGCTGCAGGTGTCTCTGTCTGTCTATCTCCCTCTCTCAATTCCTCTGTCCTGTCCAATAACATGGAAGATGGCTGCGGGAGTGGTGGAGCCATCCTGCGGGGACCAAGACCCAGAATAAGTCAGTGACACTCCAGGCGGGGCTCTAAGGAAACCAGCGCGAGGTGTCTGTCTGTCCACGGCGGCTCCCCCAGAGGCCCCTTCCAGAACCCCCTCTAGGACCCCACGCTGGGCAGGCCACCGCCTCCCTCCAACTCCTCCGGAGCTGCCTCCCCTGGCCCTCTCTCCCCAGGAGGAGGTGTGATTCAGAGCATCGGTGGGAAGGCACCTCATTTTCTGCATGACTCACCCACTCCAAGATGAACACACTCTACTTTCATTCTTAGCCTCCCACTCAGTTTCACGTCTTCCCTGGGAGTCTCTGCGCCTCCACTGCCCTCCTCACTCCCATCCCGTGGGCGCCGGGGCTGGGCTGGGCTGGGCTGGAAGCAAGCCAGGCCTCGCTGAAGGCCTCTGATCTGCGCTGGAGGCTGGAGCAGGGGCAGGAGCAGGGGCAGGAGCAGGGCTCCCCAATGGCTGAGACGCAGCCTGCGCACATGCTTCCTGATTCCCCCAGAGCCCCTGTGGAACCTCTGGGCTGGACCCGCCCTGCACCCATCCCAAGACTGGGGCTTTCTCTCTCGGGCTGGGGTGCAGTGCACACACAAGGTGTGGGGATAACTGGCCAGGAGAGTCCCTTCCTGCTGCCTTTCCAAACATGCTCTGGCCTGTCTGGCAGAAGGCGGCCATCCTTTTGTTTCTTGCCTCCAGGGTCCTCGCTGGGGCTTGGCGCCAGCATCACAAACCCACTGCTCCTGGTGGCCATCTTTTTCCAGATTTGTTGTTGGATAGGACAGAGAGAAATGGAGAGAGGAGGAGAAGACAGAGAGGGGGACAGAAAGACAGACACCTGCAGACCTGCTTCACCGCCTGTGAGGCAGGTGGGGAGTCAGGGGTTTGAACCAGGATCCTCGCGCGGGTTCTTGCGCTTTGCTCTGTGTTTAGCCCGGTGTGCCGTATCTGACCCCCGAAGATGGGCATCTTTAAGATGGAAGACAGGGTGTCTGGGACTGACGGGGGGAGTCCGGGATGGGTGACTTTGGGGCTCCTGGGAGGCTTCTCTGGCTGAAACCACCTGCAATTGCGTCTTCAGATACCAGTTTCCGTTTTCACACTTTGCATCCTGCTTTATTATTTTCTTTTCTGTGTGTTTCTCCTCCCGCTGCCCTTCCTGGAGAGCGGACAGGTTCCTGGCCTGGAGCACAAGTGTCACCTGGCCCTCACGGCGAGGAGTCACAACGCAGGACACATGGAGTCACTCTCTTCTCGGTCGCCGGTTTAGTCTGGGAGCCTCAAAAGCCTGGCCACTTGCTCAAGGCAGGGTCTAGACCTCAGGCCTTGGGGCAACCCCCACACACCTGGCATAAAGGGGATTCAGTGCCACTCAGTTGATTGGCAGAGTGGAAGAGGCCAGCAGGAAGGGTTCTGGGAGGGGCCTCTGGGGGGAGCCGCCGTGGACAGACAGACACCTCGCGCTGGTTTCCTTAGAGCCCCGCCTGGAGTGTCACTGACTTATTCTGGGTCTTGGTCCCCGCAGGATGGCTCCACCGCTCCCGCAGCCATCTTCCATGTTATTGGACAGGACAGAGGAATTGAGAGAGGGAGATAGACAGACAGAGACACCACTTGTGAAGCGACCCTGCCGGTGGAGAGCGGTGCTCTGGCCTCAGTGTCTCTCTCTCTCTCTGTCCCTCACTCTCGATGGATGGATTTGTGTGTTTTTGTACTGAGTCTCTGGTCCTCTGTGCCTGCATCATTCCCAGAGGTCTTTTCTTTTCTCTCTCCTCAGATACAGAGAGGTAGGTAGGCAGGTGAAGAGAGACACCACAACAGTGACACAGCACTCACCAAGTCGCTCAGAGTGCCACTCACGGTGCTCCTCCGTGGAGCCAGGGGCTCAAACCCAGAGCCTCAGAGCTCTCTGGGGGAGCTATATCCAGGCCCCATCCCATGTAACTTAAATAATAAAACACGAAATGTACCGATAGCTGGACTCACAGACGGACGGACGGCTAAGAGCACGAGGGCTGAGCCATCCGTGTGGAGAGACCTGCTCGGGTACAGTGCCAAGATGGCCACGGGCAGGAATGGGGCAGACCCCGGGTCTGAGGGGGCAGTGCTAATGAGTGAGACCTTTGCAGGCTCTTGAGGTCGCTCCCCAGAGGCCGCTCATTAGCTCAGGGAAGGGAGAGGATGAGTTACATGGTAGAGAAATTGAGCAACACACGTCTCTAGCAACCCAGCCTCTGCCTAGAGACCCTTAGAAGTTGGCATGTGACGGTGCGACATCCCGGCTGGCTGAGCATGCAGACCCAAAGCACCGGGCAAAAGCTCTTTCAGAAGGTGAGGAAGAAACAAAAAAACAACAAAAAAAGAGGTGAGGGAGCTACTCTCAAAAAAAACAAAACAAAAAACCCAAACAAACTCATGTTCTAGATGTGGGGCTACAGAGAAGCAGCAGCTGCAACTCTTTCTCCCTGTCAACCAAGAATAACGAAGAAGATCACCTGAGAACACAGCAACACAAGACTCAGAACACTTCGGGAACCCACCGAGTCACGGGCGAGCAGACACGTGTGGCTGTGGACAGAGAGGGGCCTATGGAGAGATTCCTGGGCAGAAAGTCGGTATCTACCTGGCAGCAGCTGGTGACAGTCTGGCAGTTTGCCAGGTGAGGCACCACCTCCAGTCTGAGCTTTTTAAAAAAAATTTTAAATATTTATTTTCCCTTTTGTTGCCCTTGTTGTTTTTCATTGTTGTTGTAGTTATTATTGTTGTTGTTATTGATGTCTTCGTTGTTGGATAGGACAGAGAGACATGGAGAGAGGAAGGGAAGACAGAGAGGGGGAGAGAAAGACAGACACCTGCAGACCTGCTTCACCGCCTGTGAAGTGACTCCCCTGCAGGTGGGGAGCCGGGGTTTGAACCGGGGCCCTTGAGCTGGTCCTTGTGCTTTGTGCCACATGCGCTACAGCCCGACTCCCCAGTCTGAGTTTTATTAACAAAATGGCTGCTGACAGGAGGAGAGGATCCCCTGTGCCTCAACAAACGCAACTGGGGGTCCCCACTGCTACTGTCCCTGGAGGCTGGAGCAGCAGTGGGGAGGCCCTGTGCTGACGTCAGGAGCAGAGACTAGTTACCCAGCTCAGGAGAAGACACACACTCCCGGTGGTCTGGAAGTGGGGCTGTGTAGTGGCAGCCTTTACACATTGTTCTCCCAGTGGATTCGGAGACACTGGGAGAACAATGAATAATTGCCTCAGCATAAACACGGTGATATCTCTCCTCCACCCTGCTTTATCTCTAGATTAGGAGTGAGTAAACTAAACATCTACTTAAAGTTAAAAAGCCCGCAGGCTCCCATTGCCTACAGGGGAGATAAAGAACTAAAGAGGGTTTAACAACCACATGCTTCACCTCAAGGACTGAGACGCATTGAAATAACTGCTACTCTCCATAACCGTGAGCTCTTGCAGTACCTTACTTAGACACAAGTCAACCCACACAAGAGTGATCAGGGGATTGAATAGTACTGAGAGAGGGACCCCGTAGCACACCATATACCATGGTTAAACCAAGAAGAAACATTGGAGAGATGAACCAGAACAAAAGCCCAGATAAAAACCCCCCAAAGGCAGAAGCACATAAGAATGAGGACAACATCCAAACACTAATTGAGACATTAGTCACAGGGAAATAGGGAAACAACAAACGAGACTCTGAAAGAAAACACTATCTTGAGGTAATTAGAGGGCTGATAGCTGAGCTAAGAGCACAGCTAGCTAAACAAGCTAATACCATATCAGAACAGGGTAAAAAAAATAGCTGAGCTACTGAAAACAACATAGGGGAGAGAGAATAGAATAAATGAGGCAGAAAACAGAATTAGTAAGATTGAGGAAGAATTAGAGAGAAAACTAAGAAAGAAGTAAGAGATCTCAAAAATAGATTAATAGATACTGAAAACAACAACAGAGACATGTGGGATGGCTTCAAAATAAATAATATACGCATTATTAGCTTACCAGAGAAAGAAAGAGAGGGAAGGGAAGAAAGCATTCTATAGGACATAATGGCTGAGAACTTCCCTAGTCTAGACAAGACAAAAGACATAAAAGTTCAAGAAGATAGAGGGTCCCAAACAAAATTAACCCAGACTTAAAGACACATCATATTTAGAATGAAAAGGAATAAGGATAAAGAAAGGATCCTGAAGACTGCAAGAGAAAAACAAAGAGTCACCTACAGAGGAAAACTCATAAGTTTAGCAGCAGACTTCTCCACACAAACACTACAGACCAGAAGAGAATGGTAAGATATCTATCGAGCACTCAATGAGAAAGGCTTTCAACCAAGAATACTATATCCTGCTAGACTGTCATTCAGACTAGATGGAGGCATCAAAACCTTCTCAGACAAGCAGCAGTTGAAAGAATCAACTATCACCAAGCCTGCCCTGAAAGAAGTTCTGAAAGGTCTCTTATAAACAAGCACATCATCATAAACATGCCATATATCAGAACACTCTAAAATTTTAAATAGTGGCATTAGAATATCTTCATTCTATAATATCAATAAATGTCAATGGCCTGAATTCACCTATTCAAGGGCACAGAGTAGGAAGATGGATCAGAAAACGTAACCCAACCATATGTTGTCTGCAGGAATCCTACCTAACTCAACAAGGCAAACACAGACTCAAAGTGAAAGGATGGAAAACTATTATACAAGCCAATGGACTACAAAAAAGGACAGGAACATCTATTCTCAGTCTGACACAATAGACCTTAAAATAAATAAAATTTAAAAATATAGGGGTGGCCATTACTTAATGCTCAGAGGATCCATCAATAAAAAGGTCTTAACGATTATTAACATCTATGCACCCAATGAGAGCCCATCTAAATACATCAAACATGTAGGGACCACAGCGATATATTAACAGCAACACAGTAATAGCAGGTGATTTCAACAGCCCTGGAATGTTAGACCAGAAACTATCAAATACTTAGAGGAAAGTACTGGCAGAACTCTTTTCCAAATTTTAAAGACATCTTCAATGAAATGAAGCCAAATACAAAAAAAAAAAAAAAAAAACTTGAACAATTAACACAAAGCAGAACTTGGACTGGGTCAGGTGTGCTGCACCACAGTAAAGGACTCTGGGTAGTAGGGGGAGGGCTCAGGTCCTGGAACATGATGGCAGAGGAGGACCTAGAGGGGGTTGAATTGTTACATGGAAACTGAGAAATGTGAACAGGGCTAGATGGCATAATGGTTATGAAAAAGACTCTTATTCCTGAGGTTCCAAAGTCTCAGGTTCATGGTGAATTCACCTTCTTTACCCCATCTTGAATGGAGCTCGAAGATGATATGTTAAGTGAGATAAGACAGAAACAGAAGGATGAATATGGGATGATCTCACTCATAGACAGAAGTCGAAAAATAAGATCAGAAGGGAAAACACTAAGCAGAACCTGGACTGGAGTTGGTGTATTGCACCAAAGTAAAAGACTCTGGGCTGGGGTGGGGGGTTCACTTCCTGGAACATGATGGCGGAGGAGGTCCTAGTGGGGGATTGAATTGTTATGTAGAAATGTTATGCATGTACAAACTTGTATTTTACTGTTGACTATAAACCATTAATCCCCCAATAAAGAAATAAAAAAAAACACTAACACATAAAAGACCAAGAGTGGCCAGTTACTAAGAATGTTCCAGATGAAAGGAGGCTAACAGGCCCAGACAAGGAAATGCATGTTTGGGGGCCAGGCAATGGTGCATCTGGTTGAGCACACACACTACAGTGCACAAGGACCTGGGTTCAAGTCCCCAGTCCCCACCTGCAGGGGGAAAGCTTCATGAGTGGTGAAGCAGGGCTGCAGGGGTCTCTCTGTCTCTCTCCCTCTTTATCGAGAGTCTTTATCGAGTGTGCCCTGCCCACTGCACCACCTCCCGGACCCCAACACTTCTTCTCAGAAGGATGCCATCCAGCCAAAGAAGCTACAGTCAGTCTCAGGAGTCACCACCACTCACGGGGAGTTGTGTGGGTGATGTCAAGGGATAACGGAGTGAGCCGGCTCCTCTGTGAAGACCGCCAGGGAAGTCCCATCTCTCCCACCTCTGTGTGTCCGGAATCTGTTTTCAGACGGGGGTCAGCAGACCTTGCTCCAGCACCAGCCTACTCAGCAGAGCTGCCTGCTCTGCACGGGGACAAGAAGGCTCTGTGTCTGCTGCAGAGGCTGCTGACATTAGACACAAACCGTAGCAGGGATGAGGACCGGGCGGAGGTGAGGCCCTCATTTGTGAAGCTCAGGGGGGAAGCCGGAGTGGCCAGCCTGGGACAGTGGGATGCAGGGTGGTGACTTGGGCCCAGGGAGAGAGGACCAGGGAAGAGCTGGTCTCTGTTCTCAACAGACTCCAGCGAGAGAGACAGGGCCTTGAGAGCGGCACCCAGAGAATGGTCTCATTGGGGCCGGGCGGTGCTGCACCTGGTTAAGCGCAAGGACCAGCACAAGGATCTGGGTTCAAGCCCCCACTTCCCACCTGCAAGGTGGTCAGTTCTCGAGCAGTACAGCAGGTCTGCAGGTGTCTCTCTTTCTCTCTCCCTCTCTATCTCCCCCATCTTTCTCAATTTCTCTCTGTCCTATCCAATTAAGAGGAAAAAATGGCTGCTAGGAGCAGTGGATTCATAGTGCTCGAGCCCCAGCGATAACAATGAAGGGAAAAGAGAGACAGAGACAGAGAGAGAGAGAGACAGAGAGAGAGTGTCTCGTCACTGAGGGCTAGAGGTCAGTGGGGAATGCCTGGTGGTGTGCAGTGCTGAGGCAAGAGGGAGAGACAGGTTTTTCCTTTTCTCCCATGCTTCCTTCTTTCTCTCATTCCTCCTCAAGATCCTACGTTACGCCTGCACAGAATCCCGGCTCCAAGTCAGGCCCCATCTGCAGGGTCCAGGGAGAAGGACACGGCAGTCCTGCGGGGTGGGGGCGTGCTGACCCGTCACAGGCCCTTTCCAGATACCCGTATTCTCAGAGCATCACAGCGGTGCTCACTCATGAAACCACGACAAGCCCAAGAAGGGGGTTGCTTAGCTCCACGCTGAGTTCCTAGGTAAGTTGGAGCCTTTTTTATTGGGAAATTCAGTTTTTTTTATTGTTTATTCCCTTTGGTTGCCCTTGTTTTTTATTGTTGTTGTAGTTATTATTGTTGTCAGTGATGTCGTTGTTGGGTAGGACAGAGAGAAATGGAGAGAGGAGGGGAAGACAGAGAGGGGGAGAGAAAGACAGACACCTGCAGACCTGCTTCACCGCCTGTGAAGCGACTCCCCTGCAGGTGGGGAGCCGGGGGCTCGAACCGGGATCCTTACTCTTTGCGCCAGGTGCGCTTAACCCGCTGCGCTGCTGCCCAACTCCCAAGTCGGAGCCTTTTTAAGGAGAATGTGGTGAGGCGGAGATCGTGGGTTGAGAAGGGAGGAGAGCGGGGCTGGGTGGAGGAGTCCAGGTCCATGCAGGACCGCTCCGCTCTCCAGGGCCGGTGTGGTGCCCGCCTCCAGGCTCGAGCAGAAGTAGCACCGAGCTCTGCCTAGAGGGACATGGGTCACACAGCTCTGGAGGCTGGTGTGGTGGGACGGGAAGCCGACCAGAGGGTCTCGGCGCTGCTGGGAAGCAGAGAAAGATGCCCAGTTGCCCTTCCCTCACCGCACAGAGCTGGCCTCTCCCATGCATGCGTCCACTCCCAGGTTCCAGACCAGGAGCCCGGCAGGACACAGGACGGCCTCCACCTGCCACCACTCAGCGGACGCTGGACCTTCCGATTCAGGGATCCAACGTTTGGGCAGCCGGGGCCTAGAACAGCACTGGCCACGCTTTTTAAACAACGGCGCTCTGGGGCTGCGTGATCTGTCCTGAGGTTGAGTGACGGTCACCTTGGACCTTGTGACCCAATCGGCCCAGAAGGCAGCGTGATGTCCCAAGGTCTCTTGGGAATGGCGGCACACGGAGCCATGAGACCGGCTCCCCCCCTCCAGAATCTGCAGGCCGAGGGAGGAGACGTCTGTTCTCACCTCCACCGTGGCTGCTTCTGCTGCAAGCCGCTTATCAAACGCCCTCATTCATTCCTAGTCCTCTAGGCCCCTGCGAGGATTCCACCGCTAACATCCACCCACAGGGAGCGCCGCTCACAGCGGGGTGACCGCAAGTCGGGGTGCCAGATGCCCTCATCCCGGAGTCCTCAGTCCAGCATGGTTCTGATCAGGCAGAACGCTGGTCAGGGCGACAGGATGTTCTAAGAAAGAGACGGAGGCCAGGGCAGGGCCAAGTGAACGGGATGGTTCATGCTGAGAGCTGCATCATGACAGTCAACAAGAGCGGCCCACTGGAATGAAATCCGGGAAGGGGAGGGGGAGCCAACTAGGAACGGAAAACAAAATACAGCAAGGCCGTGGTGAGCAGGTGACTGCGGCCTCCCGAGAGCTAAAGGACAGTGAGAAAAAAAGAAAAGGAAAAATCCTACAAAAGAAGGAGGAGGCAGAGGAGGAGGGAAGGAGGAGGTTCTGAGAACTGTTATTGTTACTGTTATTGTTTTCTCTGATTATTTTCTCTGCCAAAGCAAAAGCTGAAATGCTAGTTGACATCTGTAGCCTAATTTGAAAGGGTAAGACACTGGTTTTTGTTGAAAAGTTTAGAAGAAATGATAGCGTTTGTTATAAAACAAAATTTGAGTATGACGCATGAATGTCAAATAAATAGCTCAAGATGATTTTTTAAAGTCTTTTTCTTTAATTTTTAAAAAAGTTTTATTTATTCATTGGATAGAGACAGCCAGAAATAGACAGGGAAGGCAGTGGCAGAGAAGGAGAGAGACAGAGACCCCGCAGCCCTGCTTCACCACTTGTGAAGCTTTCTCCCTGCAGGTGGGGACTGGGGGCTCAAACCCGGGTCCTCGCGCATCGGAACACGTGCGCTCGGCCAGCTGTGCCACCACCCGCCCGCCCCCCCCCCCGAGGGTGCTTTCTGGGGGACTATCTTATCTCCACATGAACCAGAAAAGCTCTAACCCCTGGGTTCTCAAAGTGACCTGGGAGCCCCTCAGGCTCTCCTCAGCACCCGCACTGGGACTCGTCTCCCAGGCCGGAGGGCACCGTTGCCACCAATGCCGTGGAAGGGCAGTCTGGGTGACAAGGAAGCGGGTAAAGTACCCCGGCCCAGGCGGCAGAGCGGAGCTGGCCGAATCCTTCCAGGACCCCACCTTGGAAGGCAGCACCGGAGACGCACACGTGACCTGCGAGACAGCTGTCACGGCAAGCAGGCCAGCTCCCCCGGGTGCTTCCAGTAATTACCCGTGAGCGCGAACATCTCGCAGTGGCAGACTTGCGGGCCGGCTGCGGCGAGACCCGGAGCCTCCACGGACGCCAGGCCCCGAGGGCACTGCTGGGCGGGGAAGGGCCTGCCGCCCTGGGGTGGGTCTCTTCACTGCTCACAGCTCCCAGTCTGCAGCATCCCGGGTCCGGGCCGGGCCGAGGGGAAGGGAGGCAGAGAGCTTTGGAGAGTGTGAGAAGCTACAATGCTACCCTGGCAGCTGCCAAGCGTGGGTCCCAGTTTCACACAATTAGCTGCATCCTGGGTGAGATGATATCACAGCCAGAAAGGGTGGTAACCCGCATGAGGTAAAGAGTCGGTCCGTGAGCGTGGGCCGTGGCGCTTGCAACACCGTCCCGAAGGGGCCGTGCGCCTCACGGTCCTGTGTGACCGACCCGGGCCTCCGGGCGCTGGCAGGCAGCCCAAGAAGTGCGTGAGTCCCGACGCTTGAGAAAGGCTGTCCACGCTCATCCATCCTACAAATACTTTCTGGGGGCCGGCCAAGCGCACATCGCACGAGGCACAAGGACCTGCACTAGGATCCGGGTTCGAGCCCTCGACTCCCCACCTGCAGGGGGGGAAGCTTCACAAGTGGCAGAGCAGGGCTGCAGGGGTGTCTCTCTGTCTCTCTCCTTCTCTCCCTCCCCCTCCTCTCTCAATTTCTCTCTGTCCTGTCCAATAAAATGGAAAGAACGGTTGCTGGGAGCAGTGCCGGCACGGAGCCCCAGCGATCACCGCCTGCCCACCTGGTTTGAGCCCAGGTTGTATGGGCACCTTTTCCCACGTGGCCTCCAGTGAAGAGATCATGTCTGAAAACGTGAGTCAGAATAAGGCCCAGAAAGGAGTGTCAGCTGGTCACTTCTGAGGACCAGGTGCCAGAACTATCTAAAACTCACAGCATGGACACCGCGCGGTGGCGCACCTGGCCGAGCGCACACGTCACAGTGCGCAAGGACCCGAGTTCAAGCCCCCTGCCCCCTCCTGCAGGGGAAAGCTTTGTGAGTGGTGAAGCAGGGCTGCAGGTGTCTCTGTCTCTCTCCTCTATCTCCCCCTTTCCTCTTGATTTCTGACTGTCTCTATCCAATAAATAAAGATGATAAGAATTTTTAAAAATTATTCTTAGATTTATTTATTTTCCCTTTTGTTGCCCTTGTTTATTATTATCGTAGTTATACTTGTTGTTGTCATTGATGTTGTTGTTGTTGGATAAGACAGAGAGAAATGGAGAGAGGAGGGGAAGACAGACGGGGGAGAGAAAGACAGACACCTGCAGACCTGCTTCACCGCCTGTGAAGTGACTCCGCTGCAGGTGGGGAGCTGGGGGCTCGAACCGGGATCCTTACGCCGGTCCTTGTGCTTTGCACCATGTGCGCTTAACCTGTTACGCTACTGCCCGACTCCTGATAATAAGAATTTTTAAAAAATAATAAAAATTAAACAAAGCTCACAGCAGGTATGGTGTGGGGTTTCTCTAGAGAATAGATAGACGGGTGGGGGTAGATGGCATGGCTGTTAAGCCCGAGGCTCTGAAGGCTTGGGTTCAGTCCCCACACACCAGAAGCCAGAGCTGAGCAGTGCTCTGGCAGAGAGAGAGAGAGAGAATGGACTGAGAGGGTCAGGGAAACCTGCCGCTGACCTGTCTTCTCTACGCCTCTGCTGTGCGGTGTTATTCCCCTCCAGCATCTGGAGCAGAAGGCCGGAGGGAGGCGGGGTGCTCCATCTAAGGCCCCACTCCGAAGCCTCAGCGAACGGTTCCTGCTCTTCCGTCACGCCACCCAGGAAACTCACCAGAGCTCCTGGTATGTCTTTCTGTTTGGCCCTGTTTATTTACTTTCTGTGAAGCTAGGACCTCCCACATGATTTCACAACTTCCAGGCTGCTTTTTATTTTTCTCTCTCTTTTTAAATATTTTATTTACTTCGTTGGGTAGTGACAGAGAGAAATGAAGAATGAAAAGGAGGTAGAGAGGGAGAAAGAGAGACGCCTGCAGCCCTGCTTCACTGCTCATGAAGCCTCCTTCCTGCAGGTGAGGACTGGGGGCTTGAACCTGGCTCCTTGTGCACTGTAACATGTGCACTCAACTGAACTCACCACCGCCTTGCCCCTCACGCTGCCAATTCATTCAGGTAGAGAGAGCGAGAGGTAGCACAGCGGCACAGAGATAGCTTTCCCAGTGCTGTGGGGCCTCCTTTTTAATGGTTATTTTATTTCAATGAGAGGGAAAGACACACACACACACACACACACACACAGCAGGAGAGAGACGCGGAGGCCAGAGCCCTGTTCACCTCTGGCTTATGGTGGTGCTGGGGATTGAACCAGGGAGTCTCAGGCATCAAAGTCGTTTTTTAAAGCCATTGTGCTGTCTCCCCACCCTTCCTCTGTTTTTTTTTTTAATTATTTTTTTAAATTATTTTCTTTATTTGTTGGATTGAGACAAGCAGGAATTGAGGGAGAAAGGGTGGTGGACAGGGAGAGAGTCAGAGAGACCCCTGCAGCCCTGCTTCACCACTCACGAAGCTTTCCCCCTGCAGGTGGTGACTGGGGGCTCGAACCCAGGTCCTTGCGCTCTGTCACATGCGCGCTCAAGCAGGTGCACAGCCACCGCCCCCTCCGTCCCTGTTTTTAAAGTTTCACGAGACAGAAAGGAGGTGTAAGGTGAGCCACAGCAGCCACACACAGTGGCAGGGACTGAACTGGGAACCTGACAGGATGTCCGTGGAACGCTCACAGTGGAGCTACTTCCCCGCCACAGAACTCCATGATTCCCGGGACTCAACCCCGAGCTCCAGTCACGGCGAGGCCGAGGTCCGACCCAGTGGGCCACCTCTCTACGCCCTTCGCAGGTCTAGTTTCCACGCGCTGCAAACTCAGGGCCAGGTTTTAGTCCCCAGGAAACATAAGGTCTCGTCTGCCTCTCAGCCACAGCTGCAATCAACAAACACCAAGCCCAGTGACTGGGCAGGGTGTGGGGTGCGGGGTGCAGGCCTCCACCTCTCATCTGGCTGCTCCCCCCTGGGCTCAGGCGCACAGGGCTTCCTGCCCCAAACAGTTCTTGCTTAAGGCTTCCCGTACACCTCTGGCCCCTTCTGATGTTCCTGGGCTTTATTGCTGTCTTGTTCCTTTTGTTATTTTATTTTATTATTTTATTTTTTTATTGGGGAATTAATGTTTTACATTCAACAGTAAATACAATGGTTTGTACATGCATAACATTCCCCAGATTCCCATATAACAATACAACCCCCACTAGGTCCTCTGAATCCTTCTTGGACCTGTATTCTCCCCACCCACCCACCCCAGAGTCTTTTACTTGGGTGCCATACGCCAATTCCAGTTCAGGTTCTACTTGTGTTTTCTTTTCTGACCTTGTTTTTCAACTTTGGCCTGAGAGTGAGATCATCCCATATTCATCCTTCTGTTTCTGACTTATTTCACTCAACATGAATTTTTCAAGGTCCATCCAAGATCGGCTGAAAACGGTGAAGTCACCATTTTTTACAGCTGAGTAGTATTCCACTGTGTATATATACCACAACTTGCTCAGCCACTCATCTGTTGTTGGACACCTGGGTTGCTTCCAGGTTTTGGCTATTACAAATTGTGCTGCCAGGAACATATGTGTACACAGATCTTTTTGGATGGATGTGTTGGGTTCCTTAGGATCTATCCCCAGGAGAGGAATTGCAGGGCCATAGGGTAGGTCCATGTCTAGCCTTCTGAGAGTTCTCCAGACTGCTCTCCACAGAGGTTGGACCAACTGACATTCCCACCAGCAGTGCAGGAGGGTTCCTTTGACCCCACACCCTCTCCAGCATTTGCTGCTGTTACCTTTTCTGATGTCTGACATTCTCACAGGAATGAAGTGATATCTCACTGTTGTCTTGATTTGCATTTCTCTGACAATCAGAGACTTGGAGCATTTTTTCATGTGTTTCTCGGCCTTTTGGATCTCTTCTGTGGTGAATATTCTGTCCGTGTCCTCCCCCCATTTTTGGATGGGGTTATTTGTTGTCTTGTTACTGCCTTGTTCCTTGTTACCCTTTTCTCGACAGTCCCTTCCCTGGCGAGCAACTAAACACTCCAACTCTGACTCTCCTGCTGTCACCAGTGATTTTGGTTGACATTTGTGACAATTACTCACGGGTTCCAAAGCAAAACAAGCAGAGCTGCTTTCCCATCCTTTTTGTCTGGAGATCAGATACTAAAGGTTAATGCACACATTACAGTGTGCAAGGACCCGGGATCAAGTCTCTGGTCCCCACCTGCAGGGGAAAGCCTTAGGAGTGGTGAAGCAGGGCTGCAGGTGTCTCTCTCTTTCTTTCTCTATCTTTTCCACCTCTTTCAATTTAATTTTTAAAAAATTAAAAAAATATATCTGTTTATTCCCTTTTTTATTGTTGTAGTTATTGATGTTGTCGTTGTTGGACAGGACAGAGAGAAATGGAGAGAGGAAGGGAAGACAGAGAGGGGGAGAGAAAGACAGACACCTGAAGACATGCTTCACCGCTTGTGAAGGGACCCCCCCCCTGCAGGTGGGGAGTTGGGGCTCAAACCAGGATCCTTACGCCAGGCCTTGCACTTCGTGCCGCCTTTGCTTAACCCGCTGAGCTACCGCCCGACTCCTACCCTCTCAATTTCTTTCTGTCTCTATCCAATAAACAAACAGATAAAAGGTAAAAAAGAATATTAAAGATAAAGACCAGGCATTAAAAGTGACTTTCTGGCAGCAGAGTCAAGTCCTTCTCTTCTATCTTCCTAAAACTCCATCGAAGGTTTTTGACAGCCAAGGCTCAGAGGTACATCTGCTCAGTGCTTTTATCAGAATCCTGTTTAGTCCACACTCTGGACTTGGACTCGCATCTGCAGACAAGCCCCTGGAGCTCCAGGCTGGGGAGTCAGAGAGCAGGGTGAGGCCCAGAGGGCGTCGAGGTTGCCAAGATGGTGTCAAACGTTCGCTCAGATTGGCATCTTTTTCCAAAACGAGTTTGTCCTCTCATCCTTAAAGTATGCCTGGCTTGGTTGGTGTGGATTACTAAACAGATCACAGAGGAGTTTCAAGAATTAAGTGTGTGGGGGGTGGCAGCATAATGGTTATGCAAAAGACTTTCTTGCCTGAAGCTCTGAAGTTCCAGGCTCAATGCCTTGGAGCCAGAGCTGAGCAGGGCCCATAAAGATGAAGATAGTAAGAATAGTTCATAAATAGGGAGAAACTTAGGTCATTCGACTCAACCTGGGACCACCACCTCCGGGGGGGGGGGTGAGGGTGGACGGGGGTGGCCAGCCCCAATTAATCCTCTCCTGCGGGGTCAATTAACCGTGCTAGAAAGGACCACTGGAGTCCAACTCCCCAAGTGTGGGACCACAAGGCGCCGAGGGGAAGCAGAGCTCTCTCATGGGAAATGCTCTCGAAGTTTCTAAAACGGCGCCTCTTCTCCGCAGCCTGGAAAAAGTCTGTCTGTCTCCCCCACAGCCCCAGGCCTGGCCAGCTTAAGGGAGGAAAGGCACTGTCTGGAAGGCCAGGCACACAGGGGAAAGACACCTGCAGTGGTGGGCGTGTCCTGAGTGAGTGCTGAGGTGAACCCAGGAGGCTGTTCTTACGTGTTTGTTTGTTTTCCCTTTTGTTGCCCTCGTTTTTAAAATTGTTATTGTAGCTATTATTGTTGTTGTTATTGATGTTGTTGTTGGATAGGACAGAGAGAAATGGAGAGAGGAGGGGAAGACAGAGAGGGGGAGAGAAAGACACCTGCAGACCTGCTTCACCGCCTGTGAAGTGACTCCCCTGCAGGTGGGGAGCCGGGGGCTCGAACCGGGATCCTACGCCGGTCCTTGTGCTTTGTGCCACCTGCGTTTAACCTGCATACCACTGACTCCCCTGAGGAGCTTCTTCTTGACGTGTGTCATGCAGCAACTCGAGGGGGCTGGGTGGGGGGTGCACACAGTACAAAGCACAGGAACCCCTCAAAAGGACCCAGGTTCAGGCCCCTGGCTCCCCACTGCAGGGAGAAAACTTCACAAGTGGTGAAGCAGGGCTGCAGGTGTCTCTCTCTCTCCATCCCTCCCTATCTCCCCTGCTCTCTCAACGTCTCTGTCCTATCTCATAAAGCGGGAAAAGGGCCGCCAGGAGCAGTGGTTTTTTCTCCTCTTGAAGGAGCTGCCCCTCTATCTGCTGACCCTTGCCATGTTCTCACACTTGGAGGAGAGTTTCTACAAGGGAGTCGGGCGGTAGCGCAGCGGGTTAAGCACACGTGGTGCAAAGCACAGGGACCGGCATAAGGATCCCGGGTTCGAGCCCCTGGCTCCCCAGCTGCAGGGGAGTCGCTTCCCAGGCGGTGAAGCAGGTCTGCAGGTGTCTGTCTTTCTCTCCCTCTCTCTCTGTCTTCCCCTCCTCTCTCCATTTCTCTCTGTCCTATCCAACAACGACGACAATAATAACAACAACAATAAAACAACAAGGGCAACAAAAGGGAATAAATAATAAATATATAAATAAATAAATAAATAAATAGGCACAGGAGCGTCAACTACCTGTGGGCTATTCCCAAAGGGCATGTTGACATCAGACTCCCTGGAGGGAAGGGGCTGGAAGGAGGTTTGTGTGGCCGTCCCCACGTCTGAGCAGATACCGTCAGTGGTCACGAGAGCGAGAGCTTGTGGGTGTCTCTCAGCCCATCTGCTCGCTCCCTGATGCCACGCAGAGTCCGAGCACACTCAGGTGCCCTGCGTCCTCCTCAAAGCAGCTACCCGCCACCCCATGGCTTCCTCAGCATTTCAAGTGCTCTTTCCACGCTGGTCACGCTGGTCACGCTGGTCACGCTGGTCACACTGGTCTAGGGGCCGAACGTGCGGCTGTCATTGCTCAAGTCTCCTCCTTGGTCACGCACTGTCCTAACTCCGCTGACCTTCAGAATCCCACGTTTCCCTGTTGCACTCTCCTCCCTTCCTTCCTTCCTCCCTCCCTCCCTCCCTCCCTCCCTCCCTCCCTCCCTTCCTTCCTTCCTTCCTTTTTCTTTCTTTCTTTCTTTCTTTCTTTCTTTCTTTCTTTCTTTCTTTCTTTCTTTCTTCCTTTCTTTCTTTCTGTTCTTTTTCATTTTTCTTTTTCTTTCTTTCTTCTTTTCTTTCTTTTTTCCCCAGATTCCTATTCAGTTCTGACTGATGGTGGTGTGGGGGACTGAACCTGAGACTTTGGAGCCTCAGGCAGGAGAGCCTGTTCGCAGAACCGTTATACTGTCTGCCACGCCCCTTGTGCTCCCCTCTCCACTGCTCTGGAATCTTTCCTCCTTGCTCCTCTCATCCCAGCACAACAGAACCAAGATCCCAGGGCCAGTCTGGACTAGGAGAAGACAAGCTCGAGTGAAGAAACCGCACAGAACCGCAAATAAACGGCCGGTCTCCAAGCAGGCCTTCTGTGTGGGGCGCGCCCTGACCAGCACCGCTGCTGCCCGAAGCTGTGGGGGGTGGGGTGGGTGGGCGACACCACACTGGCACTGCTCAGGGGTCACTGGAGGGGTTGGCTCAGGATGCTGTGACTGCCGCCACATCCGTCAGGGTCAGGGAATGGAATGTCCACCTGCAGGGCCCAGTGTGCACTCAGGGGGAGAGCCTGTCACAGCCAGGCCTGCACCCCACCTGTGCCACCCGCTGTACACGCCGGGACCCACTGTCCACCCCGACACCCACTGTCCACCCGACACCCTCTGTCCAGCCGACACCCACTGTCCACCCAGACACCCACTGTCCACCCGGCACCCACTGTCCACCCAGCACCCACTGTCCACCCCGACACCCACTGTCCACCCGACACCCTCTGTCCAGCCAACACCCACTGTCCACCCGGCACCCACTGTCCACCCGGCTCCCACTGTCCACCCCGACACCCACTGTCCACCCGACACCCACTGTCCACCCGACACCCTCTGTCCAGCCGACACCCACTGTCCACCAGACACCCACTGTCCACCCGACAACCACTGTCCACCCCGAAACCCACTGTCCACCCCGACACCCACTGTCCACCCGGCACCCACTGTCCACCCGGCAACCACTGTCCACCCCGACACCCACTGTCCACCCCGACACCCACTGTCCACCCCGACACCCACTGTCCACCCGGCACCCACTGTCCACCCCGACACCCTCTGTCCACCCGACACCCACTGTCCACCCCGACACCCACTGTCTACCCCGACACCCACTGTCCACCCGGCACCCACTGTCCACCCCGACACCCTCTGTCCACCCGACACCCACTGTCCAGCCAACACCCACTGTCCACCCGGCACCCACTGTCCACCCGGCTCCCACTGTCCACCCGACACCCTCTGTCCAGCCAACACCCACTGTCCACCCGGCACCCACTGTCCACCCGACACCCTCTGTCCAGCCAACACCCACTGTCCACCCGGCACCCACTGTCCACCCGGCTCCCACTGTCCACCCCGACACCCACTGTCCACCCGACACCCACTGTCCACCCGACACCCTCTGTCCAGCCGACACCCACTGTCCACCAGACACCCACTGTCCACCCGACAACCACTGTCCACCCCGACACCCACTGTCCACCCGGCAACCACTGTCCACCCCGACACCCACTGTCCACCCCGACACCCACTGTCCACCCGACACCCACTGTCCACCCCGACACCCACTGTCCACCCGACACCCGTGTCCACTCCGACACCCACTGTCCACCCCGACACCCACTGTCCACCCGACACCCACTGTCCACCCCGACACCCACTGTCCACCCGACACCCGTGTCCACCCCGACACCCACTGTCCACCCGACACCCACTGTCCACCCGACACCCACTGTCCACCCTGACACCCACAGTCCACCCCGACACCCACTGTCCACCCGACACCCACTGTCCACCCGACACCCTCTGTCCACCCCGGCACCCACTGTCCACCCCGACACCCACTGTCCACCCCGACACCCACTGTCCACCCGACACCCACTGTCCACCCCGACACCCTCTGTCCACCCCGACACCCACTGTCCACCCGACACCCACTGTCCACCCCGACACCCACTGTCCACCCCGACACCCACTGTCCACCCGACACCCACTGTCCACCCCGACACCCACTGTCCACCCGACACCCACTGTCCACCCCGACACCCACTGTCCACCCGACACCCACTGTCCACCCCGACACACACTGTCCACCCCGACAACCAATGTCCACCCCGACACCCACTGTCCACCCCGACACCCACTGTCCACCCGGACACCCACTGTCCACCCGACACCCTCTGTCCACCCCGACACCCACTGTCCACCCCGACACCCACTGTCCACCCGACACCCACTGTCCACCCGGCAGCCTCTGTCCACCCCGACACCCACTGTCCACCCCGACACCCACTGTCCACCCGGCACCCACTGTCCACCCGGCACCCACTGTCCACCCGGCACCCACTGTCCACCCCGACACCCACTGTCCACCCGACACCCACTGTCCACCCCGACACCCACTGTCCACCCGGCACCCACTGTCCACCCGGCAGCCTCTGTCCACCCGACACCCACTGTCCACCCGACACCCACTGTCCACCCGACACCCACTGTCCACCCCGACACCCACTGTCCACCCCGACACCCACTGTCCACCCGACACCCACTGTCCACCCCGACACCCTCTGTCCACCCCGACACCCACTGTCCACCCGACACCCACTGTCCACCCCGACACCCACTGTCCACCCCGACACCCACTGTCCACCCGACACCCACTGTCCACCCGACACCCACTGTCCACCCCGACACCCACTGTCCACCCGACACCCACTGTCCACCCCGACACACACTGTCCACCCCGACAACCAATGTCCACCCCGACACCCACTGTCCACCCCGACACCCACTGTCCACCCGGACACCCACTGTCCACCCGACACCCTCTGTCCACCCCGACACCCACTGTCCACCCCGACACCCACTGTCCACCCGACACCCACTGTCCACCCGACACCCACTGTCCACCCGGCAGCCTCTGTCCACCCCGACACCCACTGTCCACCCCGACACCCACTGTCCACCCGGCACCCACTGTCCACCCGACACCCACTGTCCACCCGGCACCCACTGTCCACCCCGACACCCACTGTCCACCCGACACCCACTGTCCACCCCGACACCCACTGTCCACCCGGCACCCACTGTCCACCCGGCAGCCTCTGTCCACCCGACACCCACTGTCCACCCGGCACCCACTGTCCACCCCGACACCCACTGTCCACCCGACACCCACTGTCCACCCGGCACCCACTGTCCACCCCGACACCCACTGTCCACCCCGACACCCACTGTCCACCCCGACACCCACTGTCCACCCCGACACCCTCTGTCCACCCCGACACCCACTGTCCACCCGACACCCACTGTCCACCCCGACACCCACTGTCCACCCCGACACCCACTGTCCACCCGACACCCACTGTCCACCCCGACACCCTCTGTCCACCCCGACACCCACTGTCCACCCGACACCCACTGTCCACCCGACACCCACTGTCCACCCCGACACCCACTGTCCACCCGACACCCACTGTCCACCCCGACACCCACTGTCCACCCCGACACCCTCTGTCCACCCCGACACCCACTGTCCACCCCGACACCCTCTGTCCAGCCGTGTGGCCGAGCGGGCGCCGCGTCCCCTTTCCCCGGAGCGCGGGCCGGCCCGGGGGCGGCGGTGACCCCACTCGGCCTCCACGCGCGACCTCGGGGACCGCGCCACCCCCGCGGCGGCCACGCGCAGCACCGGGACCCGCAGGCCCCGCCCCGCCCGGACACGCCCCCGGCAGGCCCCGCCCCCGCTGCACGCGGCCCGCGCCCCCGACCCCCGCCCGCCCCGCCGCTGCACCCGGCCGCGGCCCCCGGCCCACGCCCGGCGCGCCCGGCCCCGCCCACTGCCGCCCTCCGCGCCGCGGGCCAATGGCGATCGCCGGGGGCGGGGCGGGCCGGCTGTCGTGAGGGCGCCCCGGCCAATGGGAGGGCGAGCCGGGCGCGGGGGCGGGGCGCCGGCGCCTTGTCACGCTCGGGTCCGTGTGAAAACGGGGGTTCCGAGTGCAAAGCAAAGTTTTTTTGTAAACCGTCTGCAAAGGCGGGGGGCGGCGAGCTGGGCGGCCGCCGCGGAGCCGAGCGCAGCGCGGGGCTGCCGCGTCCTCAGTGCCGCCGCCCGACAGAGCGCAGGCGCCTCCCCGCTCGGCCCCGGCCGCGCCGCCACCGTCTCCGCGCCGCCGCCCAGCCCGGGGCGGGGACCCCCGATGCCCGCAACCCGGCCGCCGCGCCCGCCTGAGAGACGCCCGCCCGCGTGCCGGAAACCCGGACCTGAGGAAACTCGGGTCCCCGCCGCCGCCTGAGGAGCCCGCCCGCGTGCCGGCCGCCGCCTGAGGAGACGCGGGTCCCGGCCGCCGCCTGAGGAGACGCGGGTCCCGGCCGCCTCCTGAGGGGACCGCCCGCCGCCGCCGCCTGAGGAGACGCGGGTCCCGGGCGCCTCCTGAGGGGACCGCCCGCCGCCTGAGGAGACGCGAGTCCTCGTCCGCCGCCGCCGCCGCCGCCGCCGCCGCCTGAGGAGCCCCGGGAGCTGGCGTCCGCCATGGGCTGCTGGGGCCGCAACCGCGGGCGGCTGCTGTGCATGCTGCTGCTCACCTTCCTGTTCATGGTGCTGGAGGTGGTGGTGAGCCGCGTCACCGCGTCGCTCGCCATGCTGTCCGACTCGTTCCACATGCTGTCGGACGTGCTGGCGCTGGTCGTGGCGCTGGTGGCCGAGCGCTTCGCCCGCCGCACGCACGCCACGCAGAAGAACACGTTCGGCTGGATCCGCGCCGAGGTGATGGGCGCGCTGGTGAACGCCATCTTCCTCACCGGGCTGTGCTTCGCCATCCTGCTCGAGGCCGTCGAGCGCTTCCTGGAGCCGCACGAGATGCAGCGGCCGCTCGTGGTGCTGGGCGTGGGCGCCGCGGGGCTGGTGGTGAACGTGCTGGGGCTCTGCCTCTTCCACCACCACAGCGGCCTGGGCCACGGACACGCGCACGGGCCCGCGCGCGCCCCGCACGCCGCGCCCGGGCTGCCCGCGCCCGACCCCGAGGAGACCAACATCCTGGTGCCCGCGGGCGCCAGCGCCAACGGCCTCCTGCCCGAGCCCGCCGGTGAGCCCGCCGCGCCCCCTGGCGACGGCCGCGGGAGAGGTGCGGGAGGGCGGGCACACGCACACGCACACGCACGCGGGGCCGCTGCGGGTGGCGGTCGCCCGAGGCGCCGGGACCCAGGGTCGCGCGGGGAGAGCCCCTGCGGCCCACGCCGCGCGCAGCTCCCCTGCGGCTGGGGGTCGACGGCTCGAACCCGGGTGCTCGCGCGCGGTGGCCTCGCTCGGCCTGCTGGGCAGAGACGCACAGCGGGGGAGACACCTGCGGCGCCCTCCCGGCCGCCGTGTGGGCGTTTGGCTTCCAGAACGCGGGGCCCTGAGGGGAATCGGGAAGGGGCGCAGGGAAGAAGGAGCTCAGCCCTCCCTCCACGCGAGCGGCCCGGCGCGTCCCCCCCGTGTCCTCAGACGCCGACAGTTTGCCGCCTGGGCGATGCAGGACGTCGGGTCTGTGAGGTGGTGGCGGGCTGGGGGGGCTTGTGCGCGGCGCCTTCCTCCTGCCCGGCAGGACGCGAAGCTGGTGTGGGGACGCGGGGCGGGTGCGGGTGCGGGCGGGTGGCGGGTAGCGCGCGTTTACGCGCCGCTCCTCAGCTCCCTCCTCCGCTCCGGGAGCGCCTGGCCCAGCCTCGCCCGGGCCGTACTTGTCGGCGCCCCGCTCTCTAGACTTCTGCTGCTGCTGCTCCTAGCGTTTGCCCTCGTCCGCAGCCAGTCCACAGCGTCAGGTGGAGCCTGACGTCGAGTTTCGAGACCTCCTTTGAATCTGGAGAGGTGGCCGTCGCTGACTATCTCTAGGCTGACTCCCCGTGTGGAGCCGGAGCTCGGACAGAGGCACAGAGCTCGGCTTCACGCCAGGTCCGCTCTGGGCTTATCCCTAGTTGTGCTTGCTCTGGCTTTCTGTCATGCTTGGTGCGCGTTCTTAGGACCCCACCCCTTCGAAGGTGGACTGTTTTGAGAGGGAGGGGGGAGCTGTATGCATGGGGAAGGACTGATTTATTATTATTATTAGTTCTTGGCCAGAGCACTGTTCAGCTTATGGTGGTGTGGGAGATTGAACCTGGGTCTCAGGCATGAAACTCTGTTTGCAGTAACCATTATGCTATCTCCCCCCCACCAGGGAAGAATTTATTTAGCAAAGAGACAGAGAACTAAGGCATCACTCTGGCATATGCAGTGCTGGGGAGTGAGCTCAGGACTTCATGCTCAAAAGTCCAAATGCTTCATCCACTGTACTGCCTCCTGACTCCAATCATCGTGATGGCTTTAGCCAGAGTCATTACAGACCAGCTGTTCCAAAGTGTCTGTTCATGATGCCCTGGACGCATTTTAAAAATTTTGTTTCGGGCCTGGGCAGTGGTGCACCTGGTTGAGCGCACATATTACTTATGCGCACAGACCTTTACGATGCCCACGGACCTGGGCATTAAAATTATGTTTCACTTCTGTCACATAAGTGATATTAGATGAAAATCTCTGTAAGAAGACTTTAAATGTATTTGATAGAGAATTTTATTTCTTTGTAGATCCTGAAAAATCCAGGAGCGATGGAATAGAAGTACAAGTGAATGGAAACCCTATCAGAGAGTCCGAACATGAAGAATTGGGAGAGGAGGAGCAGGCTGCGCAGCTTAACATGCGAGGAGTTTTTCTACATGTCTTCGGAGATGCTTTGGGTTCAGTAATTGTAGTCATAAATGCGTTGGTCTTTTACTTTTCTTGGAAAGGTTGTCCAGAAGTGGGGTTGTGTGTGAACCCGTGTGCCCCTGACCCCTGCAAAGCCTTTGTAGACAAGATTAATGGTACTCAAGCGACCATTTATGAGGTTGGTCCCTGCTGGGTGCTCTATTTAGATCCAACTCTCTGTGTTGTCATGGTTTGTATACTTCTTTACACGACTTACCCGTTGCTTAAGGAGTCTGCTCTGATTCTTCTACAAACTGTTCCTAAACAAATTGATATCAAGCATTTGATAAAAGAACTTCGAGCTGTTGAAGGGGTGGAGGAAGTTCATGAATTACACGTTTGGCAACTTGCTGGAAGCAGGATCATCGCTACCGCTCACATAAAATGTGAAGACCCAGCATCGTACATGCAGGTGGCCAAAACCATTAAGGATGTTTTCCATAATCAGGGAATTCACGCCACTACCATCCAACCGGAGTTTGCCAGTGTAGGCTCTAAGTCAAGTGTAGTCCCTTGTGAACTTGCCTGCAGAACTCAGTGCGCTTTGAAGCAATGTTGTGGAACAAGGCCGCCAGCCCCTCCTGGAAAGGATGCTGACAAGTCCCGGTCAGTTAGCATTTCTTGTCTAGAACTCAGTGATAATTTAGAGAAGAAGCCCAGGAGGACTAAAATGGAAAACGTCCCTGCCGTTGTGGTAGACATTAAAAAAGTGCCAAGCAATCAGCCCGAGTCATCTTTGTGAAAAAGAAGTGGTATTTGATTTTTGCTTTAACTGCAAGAGGAAAAAGACTCTGTTGAAATTCGGAGTTTGCCAAGTGGTATAACTGAAGTCCTTGTCTGATTGAATTCTATTTTTGTAAGAACGTACGAGGACTGTTTAAACAGAATTCTATATTCCAGCTTCACGCTCACTAATGAAGAGTACAGCTATGCTGTAACAATTTTGGAAAGCCAGTTTTAACACTATGTTACATTTTTGTTGAAAGTAAGTATAGACTTATAGCATAATGACATTTGATTTCCAGTTTTTCCATGGTAAATTAGGGGGGGTAAATAAAGTTGTTACTGGAAAACTTCTGCTTTTTTCCCCCCCTCCCCTATACTTGATTAGAATTTTATGATCACCAGAACTTAAAAAAAAAAAAGTCAAAGTTTGTTTGCTTTGACATTTTGAGTAATATTTACTTGCCTTTTGAGATCCTTATAAAGCATGATGACAGCATATTTTCTAGAGTGACTGATGTGTATTACAAGGGAAAGTTCCTTTTTTTTCTTCACCTGGGGTATGTAATACTAAGACTCGGTTTCTACCCTGGATTCTATATTGTTGAGTATTCTAATAAACAGTGAGAGAATTAACAGCTGTTGTTTACATAATAGGGCATTTGGGCAGTAAGAGCAGGGAAGAAGGTTTACCAGATTAAATATGTAGGATAGTGTTCAGGTGACGTTTCTACATTTCCTGAGAATTTGAACTGGAGTTTTCTTTAACCACAGTTCGCCTAGAACATAGACATCTTCACCAGCACCGCTGTCTTGGAAGGATAGATATTAGTTAGAATCATTGAGCAGTAAATCTTAAGGAAATCCAATTTGATCTAATGATCACCTGTTAAATACAAGCCTATTCGTGCAGACTTAAATTAGGGGTGTTTCCAAAAGTGTGTGAGTTAAATTCAATACTCAGAGAAGTAAATGGATTCCAACAAAATTCTTCAGGCACACATAACGGCGATGTCATGCTTTGCCAAGAGCCACTGACTGACCTGAGAGAAGAAAAATTGGAAAGTCAATGAGATTTGGATATTCAGTTCCTAGAAAGCACAATCAGTCACAACAAAACTAATCAGTCATTGAGATTCCAGAAGTCATCCTGTCTTGACTTTGCTCATAGCTTCTGTCAGCGGCTTCTTTTGTAAAATGCCACAATATCTGACACAGGAAATTGTTCTTGCTGTCCCATTGTTACTATGGATTTCAAGTTCACAGAGAAGTAGGACTTAAGGTGTTTACGTTATATTTTTCTGATAGAAAGGGGTTGTGCTTTGTGGGAAGAACTAGAATTTTGTCCTCAAAAGTCGGAATGTTAATATCAGTTATCATGTATAGCTCTATTTTTCTATAAACAAGGTATCCTGACTACTTAAGAAACTTTTATAGCTTTGGGGGTTGCTACATTTTTGAATTGGAAATAATTCATTGTTTCATGGGTCTCAAGATGAAAGTGTTGGCATTTGACAGTTCACTTTTTAGAGGGATGATCTTTTTGTGGTAGCTGGTGTGGTTGTTTTCTAGTTCAAGCCTGTTGCTGGCAATGGGCCTGCTTAAGAACAGCTGACATTGCCGATGAGGAGGAGGTCATTTTAGGAACAGTTTGTAAATTCACACTTCCTGTAACGGGCCAAAACCATAACCTGCGAATTTGCAGCACATTGTGATCTTTGAATACTGTTATGTGATATTGTAGAATTCATTTCCTAATCTGGTATTTAACTTTGAATTTTGCAACATTGTTTTTTAAACATGAAATTGGGGGAATCTCATGGGTGGGTAGTATGAGAGAGAACTTTGAATTGTACTGTATCATGTACATTCCTGATCTAATACTTAGAACTTTCAAAACACGTGTGATCTCTAAACAGCTTATGTTGTAGAAACGTTTTGGTAGTGGTGATACATTAGGACAACTAGTAGAATGTGTTACATTCAGTGAAGTTTTCGGTAACATGCTGTGTTGGTCTGTTCCTTAGAAATTGCATTGCTGTACGAGACACCCAACAAAATAAGTTTTTGGTTTTTTTTTCCCCCTCACAATGGTGTATGAGCATGGGGCAAGACCCTTTTTTTTTTTTTTTTTTTTTTAATCAAAGGGTCTTTGAGGGTAACAGTCTTTTAGATGTTAATTATCTCACTTAATGTTTAAGTAGCTTACATGTAACAAAAGTGGTACCATGGGATTCTCTTTTTCAGGACTTTGTCATAATAGTAAAACTGATAGGCACTGATTCACCTTTTTGGAGAATTATTTATTTCTTTACAATGCACTTTCTAACCCACTTATAGCTATTTTAACATTATCTTTTTTAAAATGCTTTTATATTTAAATATTGTGGAATTTAAGTGTCTTTTCCAAATAGCTCATTCCTTCCTGAACAAAAATGAGGGAAATACCCTAAATTGTGGTTAGGAGACTTAAGTCCAGTATTTAAATATGCTGTTATATTCGAACACTGCATCAGTTTTAGGGGGTGCAACTCTCCTGATGGCTCTCTTATATTTGAGCGAGGTCTGTGTGTGTGGATTATGAGTCCTGTCTGTTGTCTGAGGTGAGTGAGAAGGTGCTGCATGTGCCTGAGTTAAAACCACCCAGGACTTGGTGAAAACAGAGATCTCATTCATTGTCACTTGTTGGTTTATATGCTTAAGTTTTGTTTTTGTTTTTGAAAGGCATCTGCATTGTAAAAGTGTGGATTAGAACCTATATGTATATAAACTCACAAATTCTGCTGTGTGTATTTTAACATTTTAGAAAACTATGTTTGAATAACTAAGGTATATAATTTGAATAGGAAGAAATCCCAATGAGCACCTTGGAAAACTCATAGAAGACCGTTAGCATGTCTGCAACTTGTTAACATCCTCAGTTAATTCTGAATTGTTGAAATTGTTGAGAGGGAAGACCTATGGGACCTAATGTAGAATATTTACTAGACTAATGTGTTGAGTTGAAGATTTTTACTATTTATAAGCAGATAACATCTGAATGATATAAATGTCACTTACCTGCTGTCTTAAGATGTTCACATTACACGGATATGGAGAATAATTCTACAATATAGAGATATTTATTTTAATAGACCTTCAGTTAAGTCATAAAACAGTGTTAAAAAGTTGGGATGGTGGAGGGGTTTTTGTTTGTTGTTGTTTTTTTTAATTGAAACCTTCAAGTACAGTGTTTGACAGTCTGAAACTGAAATTGTAATGACTATTTTGATGTAGCTCGATGGATACTATGTGGCAATGCTCTTTTGTTTTATAAACAAACCCTGGAGTAGTGGTCATTTTCACTGGCACAGGAGCCTTTTTCTATGTCATTCAATTTAAACTTCTAAACCAAAAAATATGTGATCCAGTGTCTTTGGCAAAAAGATGCTGAAGGGAATGTAACATACGATCACTATGTGTTATATATTTCAAAAAACACAAATCACCATGTGTGCTTCTGCCTTGAAACAGCACAATGAAGTGTATCTGTGTCTCTGTGATTCTGAATTCCCGCGTGTTGTGTTGCGTCTGCCGCAGCCTGTGGCCAGCCGTGGCCCAGCTCAGTGCAGAGCTCATCTCCCGACGCAGATGCTGCAGCGTGACCTGACTTGTGTTCCTGACTGTGCCGCTGTTTTCCAAAGCTGTTCTACCTCACCCTGAGGCTTCACAGATTGTTGTGTGTTATGAATGTTCTTTAGGAGACAGACTACTGTGTTTCTTCTCGTTCATTAAAAGTTAAGTAGGAAAATAAAGAAATTTTACTATCTCCTTGTTTCCCGTATCTGCCTTTGCTTCCTTGCTAGGCCAGGTTTTACCCAGTGAGCTGGGCCAGGCCAGTGTTGTGTGCAGTTTTCGGGACAGCGATCGAGGAAGAAAAGACAAGAGGGCACAGATGGCCATGGGTTTGAAAGGGCAGCTCCCCCAGAGGCCCAGAGAAGTAGAGTGATGATGGAGGTGAAAACGGGTCTCTCACATGCAAGTCCTGTGCCCTGTCCACTGAGCCACTTTCTTGGCCAATGAAACCGTTCAGTTGTTGCAAGTATCAAACTGAAGATATAGTTAACCCTCTTTTGGTATTTACTAGTTTTAGTTGTTGTAGCCGTAGTTACTAGCAAGCATTATCGAGAATCTTACCATTGTAGAGTCATCTAGCGTGATTTGGTTCTGAAGTTAGGACTCCCATTGATAACCCCATGCGGTTTGCATGTATCTGCAAGTATGTATAGGGTAGGTCCTTGGAGTTTGTGATGGGAGATATACAGGAGCAGTGATTCCAAAGAAGGAATACAGTGTTTGGAAATGACAGGTCGAAACAAAGGAGGAGGCGTAGAGTAGGACTGAGGGTCGTGAGGGAGGAGATTGCAAGAGGTGGACACGCCTGGTCAATCCGTCTGGGTCTTAGAGGGATGGAGGGTGGTGCCGTCTGGCTTGAATGGCTAAATGAGAAAGTCCAAGAGGTGCTGGACACAGCAGCTGGGGAAGGAAAGGAGACAATCCACTAGCCACTCAGTGCAAAGAACCCAACTAGTGCCCACGTCTGCACCCATCACTCTTGAACCAGTTCCTCACACGCTCCTTTTCATAGTTAACACTTCTGAAGTCTGCTTAACATTGAGGGAACTTTCCAGTGTGTGCACAATTCTGCCGGGTCACGTCCAGTTCCATTTTTAATTCTCTGTTTCTTGGAGATTGGGAGAGAGCCTGGCATCAGTGGGTCGGGAGCAACAGCCTCTGGGTGGAGGTGGGCACTTTCCCCCTTTTCTGAGCACTCCCACTTGACACAGGGGCTGGAGTCTGTCACCTGTCTGTCTCCAGTTTCTCACCCTGGCCTTGTGACTCTGGTCTCTGGGGTCACAGCAGTGCAGCCCCTGGGACTGCCATGCGGACTAAAGGAGGAACGCATACAGCCCTTGGCACAGGACCTGATGTGGAGGTTGCTCGATGAATCATTACTCCTCCTCACCACAATCCCAGGAGGCAAACTTCAGTCTCTTGACCACAGAATGAAGTGTGGTAAGATTAAGTATTAATCTAGATTGCCAATCAAGATGAATTATTAATCTAGGTGACAGGTCTACCTAGGCCAAGTCTTGCTTGAGGTCCAGGCTTCCGAAGACCCCGGCATGCCCTGCCGCCACAGCAAGCCTTGTGGGACCTGTGCAGCGGCCACCCCTGCTCCCTGACGCGCGGGCCGCCAGCCGGGGACAGTTCCTGAGCAGCGCTGTGCTGAGTGCCAGGAGGACGGCCGCGAGCACAGACAGGTCTTGTGCTCTGGAGTGGCACCAACAGAGAAAGGACAGAACCCGGAAGGCGGGGTGCCCAGGAGATGAGATGCCGATAGGCTCCACGGAGGAGACAATAGCAGTGAAACGAGCTGCGTGCATACGTTGCTCATGTTTTAGCTGTGAAGTCAGGAAAAGCTCAAGGAGCAGGAGAGGCTCGGGTAGAGAGCAAAAGCGAGTGGGGGAGCACCCCACCTGGGGCAGTGCCTTCCAGGAGGGCAGAGCAGGGCAGAGGCTCTTGGAGGACGGAAGTGGGGGAGGGCCTCCAGCTTTAGTCAGACTGCGAGTCAGCTTTCTCCCCTAAGACAGACTTGCTGGGGCCAGGCGGAGGCACACCTGGTAAAGGCATTCAGAGCGCAAGGACCCGGGTTCAAGTCCTAGGTCCCCACCTGCAGGGGGAAAGCTTCAGGAGTGGTGAAGCAGGACTGTAGATGTCTCTCTCCCTCTCTATCCCCCCTCCTCTCTCAATTTCTCTCTGTCTCTATTCAAATAACTAACTACAAATATTTTTTTGAAAAATCAGGACTTGGGAATCAGGCGGTAGCACAGTGGGTTAAGCGCACGTGGCGCAAAGCGCAAGGACCGGCGTAAGGATCCCGGTTCGAGGCCCCGGCTCCCCCCCTGCACGCTTCCCAGGCGGTGAAGCAGGTCTGCAGGTGTCTGTCTTTCTCTCCCCCTCTCTGTCTTCCCCTCCTCTCTCCATTTCTCTCTGTCCTATCCAACAATGACAACAACAATGGTAACTATAACAATAAAAAGAAACAAGGGCAACAAAAGAGAATAAATAAATATAAAAAAATCAGGACTTGCTAATGCAGCGACCTCCCTATAAGCTGGCACCAAGCAGGGGTTCAAGAGGCCTAGGAGCTGGCCAGGGGGTCCTTGTTTGTGTGATAGCTGTGGCTGAGGACCAGAGAGATGACAGTAGCTTATGTTTCAATGTGAATTATTATTTATTATTATTATTATTTTACCAGAGCACTGCTCAGTGAAGGGGATAGAACCTGGGACTTCGGAGCCTCAGGCATGAGAGTCTGTCTGCATATCCATTATGCTGTCTCCCCCACCCTCGATGGCTTATGTTTTATACAGCAGATTTGCATGTCCAAGGCCTGGTTGTCCTGTGTTCAATCCCTAGCTCCCTCTTCAGAACTGAACAGTGCAAAGAAAAAAAAAATTAAATAGCAAAAACATATTGAGAATAATATAATATTTAAAACAAACAAACAAACAAACAAACAAAAAAACACCAGCAGGGACTGGTGACTCAGCTGGGTACTAAGCACAACAGGACCGGTGATGACAAGCCCAAGTCACGGCATTTCCAGCCCCCCACCCACTGCAGGTCTGTGAAGCTTTCCCCCTGCAGGTGGGGACCGGGGGCTCGAACCTGGGTCCTTGTGCACTGTGACATGTGCTCTCAACCAGTTGTGCCATGGCCCCCAACACAAGTTCCTTTACATTTGTTTAGTTATGTATTTTGAATAATCAGAGCCCTGTTAAGCTCTGGCTGATGGTGGTACAGAGGACTGAACCCGGGACTTTGGCATCTCGGGCTTGCAAGGCTTTTTGCAGAATGCTCAGGCTGTCTCCCCAGCCTCAGGAGACATGTTCTTCAACATGTTCTTCCAGTGTCTGGGCTGCTGACTCTCATCTGCCTCAGTCTCCTCAGACAAGATAAGAACCAGCAGGACTTTATGCTCCTCCTCTCACCTCTCTGCTAGCCCCATCCGTTCTTCTATTCTTTTTCTTCTTTTTTCCCCCTTTTGTTGCCCTTGTTGTTGGTATTGATGTCATCGTTGTTGGATAGGACAGAGAGAAGTGGAGAGAGGAGGGGAAGACAGAGAGGGGGAGAGAAAGACAGACACCTGCAGACCTGCTTCACCGCCTGGGAAGCGACTCCCCTGCAGGTGGGGAGCCGGGGCTCGAACCGGGATCCTGATAGTGGTCCTTGCACTTTGCGACATGTGTGCTTAACCAGCTGCACTACCACCTGGCTCCCCCTTTCTTCTATTTTTAAATATTGTTTGATTTACTTTAATGAGAGAAAGCCAAGCACGGTCCAGCTCTGGTTCATGGTGCCTGAGATTGAATCTGAGACTTCTGGGACAAGTGGCGTAACGGGCTGAGTCATGCCCTCCACTCTCAAGTCCTATGTTGATAGCTTAACACTGCCCAATATACAGAGGTCATCAAGATGAAGTGCTGCCAGGGGCCAGGCAGGGGTGCACCTGGCCAAGTGTATGTAGTATTAAGCTCAACATCAGCAGACCTGCTTCACCGTCTGTGAAGCGACTCCCCTGCAGGTGGGGACGTGGGGGCTCGAACCGGGATCCTTACGCTGGTCCTTAACGCTTTACGCCACATGCACTTAACCTGCTGCGCTACTGCCCAACTCCCTAGTTATTTATTTTGACAGAGACAGACAGACAGACAGACAGAGAAAGTGGAAGAGACCGCAGCAGCAAAACTTCCTTCTGTGTGCTGGGGGCCATGCCCAAACCTGGGCTTCTAACACTGCAGAACAGCACATGCCCATGTGGGCAACAGCCCTGGCCCCCCATGGCCCCGATGTTTCTACTTATTCGAAGATATTTTTATCTTAGAAAAAATCTAGTTTGAAATTACAGTTTGGTTATTTTCCTTAACACCGTTTTAGAGTCTTGGCAGACACCCTGCCTGTTCTAAGCTCAGACACACTTCCCAAACTCCTCGCCAGCTCCCATGTGGCGGGAGGGCAGATGTCTCCCGCACTCTCTCCCCCTCCACCCGCCTCGCCCGCCCTCCCTCAAGTGAGCGGGCATCGCACCCCACCCCCACAGGTGAGTCTGCCTGCCTGAGTCTCGTTCACGATGTCTCCATGTTCCTGAGTGGGAGCCCCGGAAAGAGGAACTTGTCTGGAGTCAGGAGGACATGGAAGTGACGAGGGGCCCCAGCTCCAGGGAGCAGCCTCCTGTCCCCTCTGGACCCTGCTGCTGGCTGCAACCCTGCCACACGGCCCAGGCCCCACGGCTTGTGGAGGTGAATGGTTGACAGCACCAGGGTGGGCAGGAGGGGTCTGGGGGGGACACATTCTACCTCACTGGCTGCCTTGCCACCCCACTTCCTGGGCAGGAAGTCAGAATGGACCTGGCTTGTCTCTGTGGCCCAGGCGCGGGTGGGCCAGGGAGGGCCCGAAAGGTATTCCAGCCTGGCCTGATGTAGCAGGTGAGGAGAAACAGCTTGTTTGTTCCTCCTGGAAGGTGATTAAAACCCTCAAGAATGTGCTCAAGGTGAGCTGAGCTGGAGGCGCCCGGGTGGCCAAGGAGACGCTGAGTCAGCAGGCTGTGTGGACAGCTGGGAGCTGGGCCGGGTGTCAGCCTGGAGGGTCCCGCCACCTCTCCTGCCTTGGTGGCTCCCGGAGGGGCAGAACCGCCGCGGTCTCTCGGCTCTTGGATTTGGTCCTCGCTGCTACCTATTGGGTCAAGAAGTACCGAAGGACAGGTTCACGGGGCTAAGGAAGTAGGCTGAGGGCAGAGTGTGGGTTTGAACACATGAGGCTCTGTGAGACATTGAGAGGGATGGGGGAGATGGAGAGGGAGAGAGAGAGAGAGGGAGAGAGAGACCTGCTTCACTGCCCATAAAGCATCCATCTTGCAGGTGGTGGGCAGGGGCTTGAACCCGGGTCCTCGTGCACGCTAATGTGTGCACTCAGCGGGATGAACCATCCTGACCCATTTTTTTTTTTTTTTTCTTTAACCAGAGCCAGGCTCAGCTCTGGCTTATGATGGTGCAGGGGAGTGAACCTGGGACTTCGGAGCCTCAGACATGAGAGTCTGTTTGCATAACCATTATGCTATCTACCCCACCCCACCCCCATTCTTTTTTATTTTAAAGATGGTGCTGAGGGGCCAGGCAGTGGCGCACCCGGTTAAGCGCACATATTACCAAACGCAAGGACCCAGGTCCTTGCCCCCACTCCCCGCCTGTAAGGGGAAAGCTTCATGAGCCGTGAGGCAGGTCTGTGTCTGTCTGTTTCTTTTCTCTCTGTGTCTCCCCGTCCTCTCTCAATTTCGGTTGCCCTCTCTAATAAATAAATAAAGACGCACCGAAGGCCTCGCTGCTCCAGCGGCATGAGGTCTGGGGGTGCAGCAGGCCCCCAGGAGCTGCGGGAGGCTGCTGTGATCAGCGTGTTGCTGGAAGGGCCCAGAAGTTCTAGGCAGGTCACCCCCCATTCAGCTCCCGGGGCTGAGTCTTGTCCCCCAACTGAGACCTCTTCACCCTGCAGGCAAGGGACAGACCTTCCTGGAGAAGGCTCCTCATCCTACCCCACTGAGCCCGGCAAAGGCCAGGCTCGCCTTTCTGCTCTAGACGCCGTCCGCTTTCTGGAGCCCCGGAGCTGCGCCAAACAGGAGGCTGGATCCAGGCCTCCTCCTCCAGGTCTGTCACAAGAGCTGCCCCGGCCTCCTGCCTCTGACCTCGCCTGCCACCCCCACACCTGGGCGCTCAGCTCAGCTCAGCTCGGCACACAAGCACCGCCCACAGGTGTTGCTCCAGGGAGCCGGGCACGGGCACCTGGCTGCCTTTCTGCTGCTCTCGCTGTGGGACATGCCCAAGTCAGGTCTAGAGGGGCCCCCGGGGGGCAGCCTACTGATAAGTCTGTGGCTGAAGCCTCCCCAAGAGGCAGGCGTGGGACGCCCAGGGAGGCACTCCTGCAGAGGCCGGCAGGTGCAAAGGTCCTGAGGTGGGAGGTGCCAGGGAGACCGGGAAGCCGGGCCCCACGGAGGCCTGGCACTGGGCAGCTCTAGGCCCCACTGCACTTCCTGCTCCTCTCCGGGCTCCAAAGGGGCCAGGGGTGTCATGGCCATTTCCCTCACACACCAGGCTCAGTCTGGCTTTTTGCCCAGTCTCCAGGGCCTGGAAAGTGCTCCATGGATTCTTCTAGAAAGACTGTCAGGTGGGGGGTTCTAGATGGGGCTCCGGGTTCGAGCACCTGGGCTGGGTTCCCCTGTGAGTGAGGAGGCTGGGGTCACACGTGCAGCTGGGTGCAAACTGACCAGGACAGCTGACACTTTGAGACAGGGCATTTGCTGACATCATTTAGAGTCCCATTTCTGAAAGGGCCGCGTGATATGGAAATACACTTGTCACAAAGCCTCAGAGAGGGTGGGATTAAGGGTTTGCGGTAATCCCGGGAGACGTGCGTCACGCCTCGTCTGATTCCAGCAAAGCTGAATGTGTGAAGGCGCACCTGGACCCGGCTGGCGCTGGAAGGCAGAGACACTGCCTGCTTTTCCTTCTTGGCCTTTCACGCTTATTTCTTTTAATGACTTATTTATTGATATTTATTTATGTATTTATTACCTCCAGGGTTATCACAGCACTATGAAGCCACTGCTCCTGGAGGCCATTTTTTCCCCATTGTATTGGACAGGACAGAGAGAAATTGAGAGAGGAGGGAAAGATAGAGAGGGGGAGAGAGAGACAGACACCTGCAGACCTGCTTCACCGCTTGAGAAGCTTCCCCCCATGCAGGTGGGGAGCTGGGGCCTTGAACCCATATTTTTGTGCGGGTCCTTGAGCTCAGTGCTATGTGTGCTTAACTGGGTGGCCAGCACCTGCTCCCTTATTTATTTACTTATTTATTTATTATTACCGGAGCCCTGCTCAGCTCTGGCTTATGGTGGGGCAGGGGACTGAACCTGGGACTTTGGAGCTTCAGGCGTGAGAGTCTTTCTTTTTGCTTATCCATTATTGAGCCTCCCTTGCTCTATTTTACTGACTTCATTAGGCTGGAGAAAGAGACAAGCTGAGAGGGAAGGAGGAGATAGAGAGACGGAGAGGCACCTCCTGCATGGCTTCACCACCCCCGGAGTTTCCCCTGCAGGTGGGGACTGGGGGCTTGAACCTGAGTCCTTGCACACTGTGACATGTGCGCTCACTCAGATGCACCACCTTACGCCCGGCCCTTCCTGTCATTGTGTGCTCTAAAGCCAGCAACGGGGCTGGCTCCTTCTGGCAGCTGGCGGGCCACCTGTCACCGGCATCAAACGCCTGGGTGCCCACACAAAGTCACCTCCAGGGAGGAGACCGTGACCTTGTGAGTTAAAAGCAATCTTCATGGTGGCAGGGTGGGGCGGTGGCTCAGTGGGTAGAGCTCAGGCTTTGCAAACGTGAGGCCCCGGCTCCTCCCTGGCTCAGCCTCCCCAGAGAGGCGCTCTGGTCTCTCCTCTCACCTGCTTATCTACAGTCGGCAGCCGTTCTCGGTGACGCCCACTCTGTGGTGGTGGACCCCGCTGACCGCGTGGTCATCATTATGCTGACAGACGGTGGGGGGAGTGGACCCCACACAGACACTTCTAGTCTTTCCCTTTGGAAGCGGAGTTCAAGCCAGAGCAATCTGACCCCTTACCCTCAGCCTTGTTTTCTTTTTCTTCTTAAAAAAAAATTTATTATCTTTATTTATTGGATAGAGACAGCCAGAAATCAAGAGGCAAGGGGTGACAGACAGACAGAGAGACAGAGAGACACCTGCAGCCCTGCTTCACCACATGTGGAGCTTTCCCCCTGCAGGAGGGGGCCGGGGACTTGAACCCGGATCCTTGTGCCCTGTAATATGTTTGCTTAACTAGGATTTTGCTGGTGGGCCTGGAGTCTCTTTCCAATGCCACTGATGCCCATTTTGTGCCTTCAGTTCTCAGTGAGGAGTCCTGGGGTGCCCCCGTCTCCCTCTGAGTCCATCTGCTCACCGAGGGCGGCTGAACCCGGCAGCATTTCTGGGGTACAGCCTTCACTTTGACCCTGCCGCCACCGTGAGGCTGGACACTGTGCTGTGACCTGGTGGTGGCACCAGGGAGGGTGCAGGGAGACACCCGCCGGGCACAGTGCTGGGATGGCTCGGCCCCAGGACCGTGCTCAAGTCTGGGGGTATAGGGGCATGCTGCCCCACTGCGGGTGCTCTCCTCTGGGCGGAAGAGGGGCCCCTTGGAGATCAAGAGGCCCTGGACGTGACACCCAGCAGGGAGGAGTGACCTGAGGAAGTGACCTGGGGTGGGCGGGTGACAGTGGAGTTACTAGGGCGGTCAGGCCCGCCCGTGCTGTGTCATGCTGGGCCACAGATTAAAAGCAGCGCCCTGGATCCGATGGCCTGGTGGGCAGAGCAGAGGCCCTGGGCCTGCCTCCTGGCATCGCGTTCATGGCAGACAGACTCATCTGGGCAGCTGGCTGCTGTGCTCTGTGTAGGACCCGGGTTCTAGCCTGGCCCCCACAACGCTGAAGGAAGTGTTGTTAAAATTCGGGGCTCCAGCTGGCCGGGCTAGCTTCACGGGCGGGTAACAGAGACTCGAAGACACACGGCTGGGCAGGGAAGCTGTATTTCTTTATTCAGGAACAACGATTCATAAACTAACCCAAACTAATCACCAAACAGAACTCTGTTGCCTCTTTCCCCTGCGGCAGCGCCAAGCACTCTCGAACTCTCCAACTCTGGAACTCTGGAATTCTCTCGGGGTTCCTTGGGGCAGGGACAAGCGGGCCCGCGAAACTAGCAGGACTGAACAAGCGGGCCCGCGAAACTAGCAGGACTGAACAAGCGGGCCCGCGAAACTAGCAGGACTGAACCAATTTTCTTGGCAGGGGGAGAGCTGGAACAAACCAATGTAAAGCATACAACACCCGTCTATCCATCCACCCGTCTATCCATCCACCCGTCTATCCATCCACCTGTCTATCCATCCACCCATCTTCCATCCACCTGTCTATCCATCCACCTGTCTATCCATCCACCTGTCTATCCATCCACCGTCTATCCATCCACCCATCTATCCATCCACCCGTCTATCCATCCACCTGTCTATCCATCCACCTGTCTATCCATCCACCCGTCTTCCATCCACCCATCTTCCATCCACCCATCTTCCATCCACCCGTCTATCCATCCACCCATCTATCCATCCACCTGTCTATCCATCCACCCATCTATCCATCCACCCGTCTATCCATCCACCCGTCTTCCATCCACCCATCTTCCATCCACCCGTCTATCCATCCACCATCTATCCATCCACCTGTCTATCCATCCACCGTCTATCCATCCACCTGTCTATCCATCCACTGTCTATCCATCCACCCGTCTATCCATCCACCCGTCTATCCATCCACCGTCTATCCATCCACCCATCTATCCATCCACCCGTCTTCCATCCACCCATCTTCCATCCACCTGTCTATCCATCCACCGTCTATCCATCCACCCATCTTCCATCCACCCGTCTATCCATCCACCCGTCTATCCATCCACCGTCTATCCATCCACCCATCTTCCATCTACCCGTCCACCTGGGTGCACTGATTCCCTCAGCCGTCCTGTCACCCACCCTTCATTCATGGGGCTGTAACACTTCACAGGGGCTAAGGGCCGACAGGACAGTGTCCCCTCCTCTGACTTCCGGTTTGATGGAAGCCCCACCACCACTTCATTACTTTTTGCTTTTTTAACATTTTTTAATTATATTTATTTATTTATTGGATAGAGGCAGCCAGAAATTGAAAGGGAACGGGGAGATAGAGAGGGAGAGAGACAGAGAGACACCTGCAGCCCCGCTTCACCACTCACAAAGCTTTCCTCCTGCAGGTGGGGACTGGGGGGCTCGAACCCGGGTCCTTGTGCACTGTAATGTGTGCGCTCAGCCAGGTGCGCCACCACCCGGCCCCTGTTCTTTGCTTTCTGAGCTCTGAGGGAAAGTCAGCAGAAGCCAGGAGGGCGGCACAGGGAGTCCCGCGTGGGAGTCCTGGAGGACTTCCTGGAGCCAGTGTTGCTTCAGCTACAGGTGGCTCAGTGTTCGTTTGGCCACTTGCCGGGGAGTGGCCCCAAGGGCCAGAGTGGCCGCATTCCAGGCCCAGGAGTGGCCCCTCCAGCTGGAAGGAGGGTGGCACCCACACACAAGGCTCCCCACCAGCACCCCCAATCTTGGGGTGCCCTCCCCAGAAGTTGCTTTCTCACAGAGAGCTTGGGGGCGGCAGGCGGGGCAGGGTGGGCACGGCTGGCAGAACAGTCCACCCAGCTTCATGGAGGGTGCCCCCGCCTGCAGCACCCATGGACTTTCTCCCACCCAAAATATCTCTGCACCCAAAATATCTCTCCCCAGATGAGATCTCTGCTACCAGCCACCATAGAGACACAGGAGACCCCAGGCCCAGTTTTCTGTGCTCAGCTGTCAGGGGGCCACAATGTGGGGTGGGGACGTGGTGCGGGGTGGGAGGGGTCCCCAGGACACGGGGCCGCACGGGCGTTGGGTGCTGAGCGGAGAGCAGAGGGTCCTCGCAGGGCCGGGCCTGGGCTGGGCTGGGAAACTGCTCCAGGCCCTCGAGAAGTCGGGGAGGGGCTGTGAGGGGTGCCCCAGGGTGCTCAAAGAATGGTGATGGGGTGAGGTGGGCTGCGTTCGTTCTGCAGGAATCTGCGGCTGCAACGTGCCCACCATGGAGCCCGGTCCCTGCCCCCCAGCCCCACACGACATCCCATTCCTGCCCTTCCGGCAGAGCCAGGGCTGTGAGGAGGGGGCTTGGCACCCAGGTCCTCGGGAGAGGCGGGCGCTTGACCCAAGGCCCCGCTGAGGAGACTGAGGGAGAAGCCTGGCTGGGCCCACGGGGAAGCAGGGGTGAGGACAGTGGTCACTGATGGACCACGTGTGTTCAGCTTGGGGTGACCAGACCGCACCCCCACTCAAACCCTTGGCTGGGCCTGGAGCAAGGCTGTTCCTGTGACACCGCTGGTGGGGCTGAGGGTTCGAGCTGTGTCCTCCCAGGATGTGCTTCTGGTTGGACAGGGCACATGAGACCCCTCAGGGTCAGGGAGCTTCCAGATCCTAAATCTTCAGGGGAGGGGGCTGGTGAGGCGGGGGCAGAATTTTGGGGTCCCTCTCTGCATATCAGGAGGTGACTGATGGGGTGGAGACCCTCCTCGTGTTCTTTTCTGGGAACAAATAGGAAAGGGGGGTGTTGTGGCCGAGTGGCGGTTCTCCTGGATGAGCAAACACATTACAGCGCACAAGGACCCAGGTTCAAGGCCCTGGTCCCCACCTGCAGGGAGAGAGCTTTTCTTTCTTTCTTTTTTCTTTAATGTTTTATTTATTTATTAATGAGAAACAGGAGGAGAGAGAAAGAGCCAGACATCACTCTGGTATATGTGCTGCCAGGGATTGAACTCAGGACCTCGTGCTTGAGAGTCTGATGCTTCATCCACTGCGCCACCTCCCGGACCACGGGGGAGAGCTATTTTTTTTTTAAAGTAATTTCTTTATTGGGGAATTAATGTTTTACATTCAACAGTAAATACAATAGTTTGTACGTGAATAACATTCCCCAGATTCCCATTTAACAATACAACCCCCACTATGTCATTCATTATCTTTCATGGACCTGTATTCTCCCCACCCACCCACCCACCCCAGAGTCTTTTACTTTGGTGTAATACTCCAATTCCATTTCAGGTTCGACTTGTGTTTTCTTTTCTGATCTTGTTTTTCAACTTCGGCCTGAGAGTGAGACCATCCCATATTCATCCTTCTGTTTCTGACTTATTTCACTCAACATGATTTTTTCAAGGTCTATCCAAGATCGGCTGAAAACGGTGAAGTCACCATTTTTTAATAGCTGAGTAGTATTCCATTGTGTATATAGACCACAACTTGCTCAGCCACTCATCTGTTGTTGGACACCTGGGTTGCTTCCAGGTTTTGGCTATAACAAATTGTGCTGCCAAGAACATATGTGCACACAGATCTTTTTGGATGGGTGTGTTGGGTTCCTTAGGATCTATCCCCAGGAGGGGAATTGCAGGGTCATAGGGTAGGTCCATTTCTAGCCTTCTGAGAGTTCTCCAGACTGTTCTCCACAGAGGTTGGACCAACTGACATTCCCACCAGCAGTGCAGGAGGGTTCCTTTGACCCCTCACCCTCTGGGGGAGAGCTTTTCAAGTGGCGGAGCAGGGCTGCAGGTATCTCTGCCTCTCTTCCTCTCCATCTCCCCCTCCTTTCTTGATTTCTGACGGTCTCTATCCAATAAGTAAAGATAAGAAAGAAGAGAGAGACAGGTAGATAGCATAATGGTTATGCAAACAGACTCTCATGTCTGAGGCTCCAAAGTCCCAGGTTCAATCCCCCCCACACACCATCAGCCAGACAGTGCTCTGATAAAAAATAAAATAAAATAAGAAAGGGAGAGTAAGGGTGTGTCCACATGAGTTGGCATCTGGAGCTGAGGCCGTGGGCATCTGAGTGGAGGTTGAGCTCTGGGGACCTAGGGACAGTCCTTGGTGTCACAGGGATGAAACAGGTCACTTACAGCCACTGCCCCCCAGCCGTGTGGCCAGGCCATGAAGGGGGTGATCAGCATCTGGCCACAGGTGGCCCTGAGCCTGGCTTGTGTGTGGGCCTGTGGGGCTCCTGTGGGGTCTCTGTGGGGGGGGCAGGACTCACCCAGAACCTCAGCCCCTGCCTTGCCCTGGAAGCCCCAGTGTGAACTGGGGACACACCCCATGGCTTCCTTCCTGAGGCTACTAGGCTTTTGAAACCGGCTAGAGCGTTTCCCGTCTCACAGGTGGCCCCCTCCCTGCCCCAGGACCATTTCCCTACTGTCCCCTCCCTGCCCTGGGCCCAGGGCTCAAGTCCCTCTCTGCTCTGGGCTCAGTCCCTCCTGCCCTGGGCTCAGTCCCTCCTGCCCTGGGCTCAGTCCCCTCCTGCCCTGAGCTCAGTCCCTCCTGCCCTGGGCTCACTCCCTCCTGCCCTGGGCTCAGTCCCCTCCTGCCCTGGGCTCAGTCCCTCCTGCCCTGGGCTCAGTCCCTCCTGCCCTGGGCTCAGTCCCCTCCTGCCCCGGGCTCAGTCCCTCCTGCCCTGGACTCAGTCCCCTCCTGCCCCGGGCTCAGTCCCTCCTGCCCTGGACTCAGTCCCTCCTGCCCTGGGCTCAGTCCCTCCTGCCCTGGGCTCAGTCCCCTCCTGCCCTGGGTGGGCTCAGTCCCTCCTGCCCTGGGCTCAGTCCCCTCCTGCCCTGGGTGGGCTCAGTCCCCTCCTGCCCTGGGCTCAGTCCCCTCCTGCCCTGGGTGGGCTCAGTCCCTCCTGCCCTGGGCTCAGTCCCCTCCTGCCCTGGGCTCAGTCCCTCCTGCCCTGGGCTCAGTCCCTCCTGCCCTGGGCTCAGTCCCCTCCTGCCCTGGGCTCAGTCCCCTCCTGCCCTGGGCTCAGTCCCTCCTGCCCTGGGCTCAGTCCCTCCTGCCCTGGACTCAGTCCCCTCCTGCCCTGGGTGGGCTCAGTCCCTCCTGCCCTGGGTGGGCTCAGTCCCTCCTGCCCTGAGCTCTGTCCCCTCCTGCCCTGAGCTCAGTCCCTCCTGCCCTGGGCTCAGTCCCTCCTGCCCTGGGCTCAGTCCCCTCCTGCCCTGAGCTCAGTCCCTCCTGCCCTGGGCTCTGTCCCCTCCTGCCCTGAGCTCAGTCCCTCCTGCCCTGGGCTCAGTCCATCCTGCCCTGGACTCAGTCCCCTCCTGCCCTGGGTGGGCTCAGTCCCTCCTGCCCTGGGCTCAGTCCCTCCTGCCCTGGGCTCAGTCCCCTCCTGCCCTGGGCTCAGTCCCTCCTGCCCTGGGCTCAGTCCCTCCTGCCCTGGACTCAGTCCCCTCCTGCCCTGGGTGGGCTCAGTCCCTCCTGCCCTGGGTGGGCTCAGTCCCTCCTGCCCTGAGCTCTGTCCCCTCCTGCCCTGAGCTCAGTCCCTCCTGCCCTGGGCTCAGTCCCTCCTGCCCTGGGCTCAGTCCCCTCCTGCCCTGGGCTCAGTCCCTCCTGCCCTGGGCTCTGTCCCCTCCTGCCCTGAGCTCAGTCCCTCCTGCCCTGGGCTCAGTCCCTCCTGCCCTGGGCTCAGTCCCTCCTGCCCTGGACTCAGTCCCCTCCTGCCCTGGGTGGGCTCAGTCCCTCCTGCCCTGGGTGGGCTCAGTCCCTCCTGCCCTGGGTGGGCTCAGTCCCTCCTGCCCTGGGTGGGCTCAGTCCCTCCTGCCCTGAGCTCTGTCCCCTCCTGCCCTGGGTGGGCTCAGTCCCTCCTGCCCTGGGCTCAGTCCCTCCTGCCCTGGGTGGGCTCAGTCCCCTCCTGCCCTGGGCTCAGTCCCTCCTGCCCTGGGCTCAGTCTCCTCCTGCCCTGAGCTCAGTCCCTCCTGCCCTGGGCTCAGTCCCTCCTGCCCTGAGCTCTGTCCCCTCCTGCCCTGGGTGGGCTCAGTCCCTCCTGCCCTGGGCTCAGTCCCTCCTGCCCTGGGCTCAGTCCCTCCTGCCCTGGGCTCAGTCCCTCCTGCCTTGGGCTCAGTCCCTCCTGCCCTGAGCTCTGTCCCTCCTGCCCTGGGCTCAGTCCCCTCCTGCCCTGGACTCAGTCCCCTCCTGCCCTGAGCAGGGCTGCATTCCTGCTGGCCTAGGGAGGGAGCTGGGCTGACCCTAGTGGCTCCCTGGTGAGCAGGAGTGCAGCCAGAGGTGCAGCCTGGCCCTGACAGCGCGGCCCCCACAGTGCCCCCTGGACAGCTGTGAGGAGGGCACACAGGCTGCATTTGACAATGGGGGTGGACCCGAGCCCCCCGGGCTGAGCTCAAAGCTGAGGCCACCATCCCACCTCAGCTGGGATCTGTTCTACAATTTTGTTTGCTTGTTTTATATTTTTTAAAACTATATTTTATTATTTTATTTGACAGACAGAACGATATTGAGAGGGGAGGGGGACATAGAAGGAGGCAGAGACAGAGAGAAACCTGCAGCTCTGCTTCACAGCCCATGAAGCCTCCCCCTGCAGGTGGGGAGCAGGGGCTTGAACCCAGGTCTCCATTTTTTTCTTTTTTTCTTTTTTAATATTTATTTTATTTATTTTTTCCCTTTTGTTGCCCTTGTTGTTTTATTGTTGTAGTTATTATTGTTGTTGTTGTTGTTGGATAGGACAGAAGAAATGGAGAGAGGAGGGAAGACAGAGAGGAGGAGAGAAAGACAGACACCTGCAGACCTGCTTCACCGCCTGTGAAGCGACTCCCCTGCAGGTGGGGAGCCGGGGTTTGAACCGGGATCCTTATGCCGGTCTTTGTGCTTTGCGCCACCTGCGCTTAACCCGCTGTACTACCGCCCGACTCCCCCAGGTCTCCATTTCTATTGTATTAATCTCTTTAGTCTTTTTTTCCTTTTCTCTCTCTCTCTCTTTTTTTTTAAAGATAGGACAGAGAGAAATGGAGAGAGGAGGGGAAGACAGAGAGGGGGAGAGAAAGACAGACACCTGCAGACCTGCTTCACCGCCTGTGAAGCGACTCCCCTGCAGGTGGGGAGCCGGGGGCTCGAACTGGGATCCTTAGGCCGGTCCTAGCTTGCACTTTGTGCCATGTGCGCTTAGCCCACTGTGCTACTGCCCACCCCATCTTGTTGTGACCCCAACAGGAGTTTGGGAATATTAGCATACAAATGACATCAGCCTGAGGCTGGGACACAAGGGAAGGTATAAACGCCTGGGCCTGGAGCCGGCCGCTCTCTGGTCAGAAGCATCTCGGCGGAGGTGTCCTGGTACCCGCCATGGCTCCTTCTCCTGGGAACTGAGCGCGTGGGACTCTCCTGGCCGGTAAACTTTCAGACCCCTCTACAGCCAGGAGCAACCTTTACCAGAGCTGATAACTGTTTATCTTCCGGGACTAAACTTTTGATAACCATACTCAGACTTTATGGACCGAGC
>NC_080180.1:907615-1067615 GCF_950295315.1 Erinaceus europaeus | reverse complement strand
GAGGAGGGGAAGACAGAGAGGAGGAGAGAAAGACAGACACCTGCAGACCTGCTTCACCGCCTGTGAAGCGACTCCCCTGCAGGTGGGGGAGCCGGGGGCTCGAACCGGGATCCTTACGCCGGTCCCTGTGCTTCGCGTCACGTGCGCTTAACCCGCTGCGCCACCGCCCAACCCCTAAGATAACTAAATTTTTAAAAGGCAGAAGCAGAAGGTGTTGGCAGAGGGCACCAGAAGCAGTTCCAGGAGGTGCCCGGTGGTGGGAAGTGGGTGGCAGGCCCACCAGGGGCTCAGAGCTGCCTTCCCTGCGGCACCTTGTCCCGACTGTGAGGAGGACATGGAGGGAGAGTCCCGGCCGCAGTGGGAGGGAGCAGGGCTGCCCCCCCAGCCCAGAGCCTAGGGGCCCCGGAGAGAGCACATTAGAAACACACACCAGTGGGTCCCGTCCTGTTTCCGGGAGCCCCCATCACAACAGGCTTCACACTGGTGCACCCGTCCTAGGGACAGCCGGTTCCCCTCCAGGCTGGCCGCAGGGTCTCGGGCCCCATCCCATGGCCGACCCGGTGCCCCAGGAGTGAGGCAGGTGACTGTTGCCATGCTTACCTGCCCTGGTGGCCCCGGGGACTTCTGAACAAACAGGTCGGGGTCCCCCCGGGACCAGACTGGCGCAGAAGGGGGTGTGCCCAGAGAGGAGGCCGGGCGGGGCACCTGGTGCAGCAGAGGGGACAGTCACTGCTCCAGCACCCAGACCCACTCCCTGTCCCTCAGCCCAGTGACAGACAGCTCTCGGTGACAGCCTGTCCTGCGGGCAGTACCCCTCCTCCAGCAGCCCCTCCTCAGACTCCAGCGTGCAGGCCCAGGGTTTTGGGGTGACACAGAGAGGGACAGGAAGGAGGAGAGGCGGGCTCGGGGTCACAGCTGCCTGGGGGGGCAGAGGGTGCCCCTTGATCCTCTTGACAGACCCTGTCACTCCCCACACACACATTTTCTCCATGTCCATATATATTTATTATGAGAGAGAGAGGGAGAGGGGCTCACCTGAGACAGAGGGAAAGAGAGAGACAAGATCTCTCTGGCACAGGCAGTGCCGGGGATCGAACCAGGAGCCTTGGTTTGCTACTCTTCAGTTTAGTCACCCCCACCCCCTCCCCCACTTCTTTTCTGACAAGCTCTCACTCCCCAACTTTGCCAGGGCCCTGGGGTCTCTTGTTCTTTTTGATTTTATTTGATGAGAGAGAAATTGAGAGGAAGATAAAGAGCAAGAGATACCCACAGCCCTGTTCTACCACGCGTGAAGCTTCTCCCCTGCAGGTGGGGACCGGGGCCTCGAACCCAGGTCCTGAGCAAGGTGACAAGTGTGCTGGACAGGGTGCACCCACCACAGGGCCCCTTTGCTCTCCCTGCAAGGACTCTGTGGCGCGGCTGCTATGTGCTGGGCGCAGGGCTCTCCTGCCTCCTCCACCCCTCCGGGCCCCGGGTGTGAGCTCGCCCACCTGAGCCTGGGTTCTCCCCCACCCCAGCCCTGTACCACGACTGGAACCCTCTTCTCTACCTGGAAGTGGTGACAGCCCTCGGCAGCCAGCCCGGCACCTCCCTGTCCACTGAGGCCTCCGTGCCCCCCAGTCAGCACTACCCTGAGAGGGAGGGAGGGGCGTCGGAACTCTCCGCTGTCACCTGGGTCCTCCCAGGTGGCCGGGCCCCAGTAAGAGGCTTAGGTCTCCAGGGCAACGGGTGGGGGTGAGGTACAGCCTCACCCCTGGGACTGACAGACAGACACACGCACACGCACAGACCAGGTGCAGGCTTCTCTCACACACGCGCCGCACACACAAGGGGGGAGAAAGGGGGTGCTGTTGCCAGTTGGTTGCCAGCCCCCCACACCTTGCCCCGAAGAGCCCAGACGCCCCCTCTCAGCTTGGGGGGCAGAAGCCGGAGCCCCGAGGCTCCTTGAGGACCCACAGACCAGGTAAGAGGTGCTGTGGGGCGGGGGCAGGAGGGGCGGTCGGGGGCATGGGGTGGACATCGGACCCCAGGCCTCTGCAGAAGCCTTGCTTTCCAGCCAGGGAGACCAGGGCCCGTCAGCCCCAACCTGAGCTTCTGGGAGAGCAGTCCGCACACTCCGCATCTGGGGTGCTGTGGGAATTGAACTGCTCCCAGCTCAGAGGTCTCTCCCTCGCCAGTGACGGACACGGGGGCCACCTGCCCGAGCTGTCTGCACTCCCAGGATGCACCGGGGGGGGCAGACTGGACGGAGCAGCGTAGGCCCTGGGACAGGACAGGGTCTGGGCAGGGCAATTGAGCGAGGGTGGGGTCCGGCCTCTCCACTGGGGAACAGCTCCTCCTGTCTACACATCTGCTTGTCCATCTGTCCCTCAGGAAGCCTGAGCCAGGTGCCGGCAGCCCTCCGCGAGCACCAAGCTTGGGGACAGTGGCCCGGCCGGGGTGGGGGACTCTGCGGCTGGCTGCCTGGCCTGGTGACCCCCAGCTCAGAGTCCGGTTACTTAGCTTATTCTAGACCAGAGCAAAGGCCACGCACAGGTGTCCGGGCCCTCAGGTGCTAGAGGCAGCTCAGCAAGGAGCTTGTCTGTGGCCCAGGCCCAGGGAGCCAAGGGAGAAGCCAGCCCTTCAGAGGGGGAACCTGGTAGGGGGATGTCTCCCCCCATTGAGCCCAGAAAGCTGCCTCCCTGGGAGCTGCTCTGTCCTTCTCAGCTGGGGGGGGGGGTGTGCATGGGGGGTCCTCTCTCACCAGAGACAGGTGGCCCCTTCTGCCAGGGACAGGCCTGCTCTGACCTGAGGGGACCCTGTGACATGTGACAACCCACCCCTCCAGCCCCAGTCACCCTTGGAGAGGGGCTGGGGGTCCAGGGGCTCAGAGTCATAGCCGCCCGGGTGGGTCTCCCCAGAGCTGGTGGACATGCTGCCCGGGGCCCAGCTGTGGACGGCAGGGTGGGGGCCGTATCTAGCGTCAGGCAGGGCCCAGGGCGAGGCTGGTGCTGAGGAGACAAAGGACCGGGAGCAGGGGCGTGGCTCTGAGGGGGGATGTGCTCCCGTCCCTGGTCCCTGGGGGCTTGTCTGCAGTCAGCAGTGACTTTTCCCAGTAATCAGTTCTGTCGTACGGATGGAGTCAGGGCCCAGGGCGTGGGGTGGAGGGGCTGCCCGACGGAGCGGGCCTGGGGCCCAGGCCCTTGCCCAACCTCCCAGCCGCTGCCAACACTGTGTCCCCAGACATGGCAAAGCCTCCCTCGGGCCTCGACTCCCCTGGTCATGACCCAGTGCTCCAAGCTAAATAAAGCTCTGCGGGCTGTCTGCCCTCCTCCTCCTCCCCCTCCTCTCTCCTTCCTCCTCTCCTCCCCCTCTCCTCTCTTTCCTCCATCTCCTCCCCCCTCCTCTCCCCTCCCTCCCCCTCTCCTCTCCCTTCTCCCTCTCCTCACCTCCTCTCCCTCCTCCCTCTGCACTCCCTCCTCCCTCCCCTCTCCTTCCTCGTTCCCTCTACCCTCCTCTCCTCTCCCTTCTCTCCTTCCTCTCCTCCACTTTCCCTTCCTCTCCTCCACCCTCTTCCTCCCCTCCCCCCTCCTCTCCTCAGACTCCTCTCCTCTCCCTCTTCCCGCCCCTCCTCCCCTTTCTTCCCCTCCTCCCTCCTTGTGCCCTTAAGAACTTAATCAGGCCTGGAGGGCCTCCTGGGAGTGCAGGCACCTAGAGGAACAGAGACAGGAGTGTCTCCACCTGTGTGCAGGGCTGGGGGGTGGCAGGGGGAAGGGAGGATTCAGAGCACCCCTGCCAGCCCCCTCCCTGGCCCCACGCAGGGCCAAGAAGCTCAGGGCTCCAGAACCCGGGACTCAAGTGCCCTGCCGGCCTAGCACGGCCACCGGCCTGGCTGCAGGGGTGCGGCTCAGCGTGCTGGTCCTGGTCTGCGGAGGGGTGGCTTCTGAGGGCAAAGCGACCCCCCCGCAGCAGGGGCCTTTTAGCAAGCCGGGTGGTGTGTCCATCCTGGCCGACCCGCAGAGTCCGGGCACTGCCTCCAGCCGGCCACGTCCACAGGGACCCGGGTCCTCGAGGGGCTGCACTGACCCGCCCTCCTGTGCAGCGCCCGGCCTGGGTGACCCACCATGTCGCTAAGGCCCTGGCTGCGCTGGCCCGAGGCCCCCCTGCGGCTGTCCCCGCGCAGCCCCGCAGACACGGTGCTGGACACGCTGATGGTGGAACTGGCCGGTCAGATGCGGGAGGCCGAGCGGCAGCAGCGCACAAGGGGACAGGCGGCCCACACGGTGCGCACGGGGGCTGACTACAGCTGGCTGGCGCGCGCCCCCCGCGCCGCCCGAGTCCCTGACCACCTCAGCCCCGGCGAGCGGCTGCAGCTGGAGGACGTGTGCGCCCGCATCCCACCCGCCTACTGCGGCCCCGCCATCCTCAGGTGAGCCTTGGCCCCAGGTGAATACCCCCCCAGGTGAGCCTGAGTCCCCTGATGAGCCCCCCTTCAGGTGAGTCCTACCCCTGCATCCACACTGTCCTCAGGTGAGCCCAGCCCCAGGTGAGCACCACCCCATTTGCCTGCAATCCTCAGGTGAGCTACACCCCCTAGTAAGCACCCTCCCCCAGGTGAGACTCCTCCCTGCAGACCCACACCCCAAAGTGAGCCCCTTCCCCGAGACCCCCTCCCACAGATGAGGCCCCAAGCCCCAGGTGAGCTCCCTCCCCCAAGTGAGCCCCCCACTCCCAGGTAATCCCCTCGCCCCTAGGTGAACCCCCATCCCCAGATGAGACCCCCTCAGGTGAGCCCTACCCCTGAATCCACACGGTCCTCAGTGAGCCCGCCCCCAAGTGAGCATCACTCCTGATTGCCTGCAATTCTCAGGTGAGCTACACCCTCTAGGTGAGCCCCTTCTCCCAGATGAACCCACCCATCCCCAGGTAAACTCCCCACCCCCTGGAGAGGCTGCCTTCCCCAGGTGAGCCCCACCATCCCCAGGTGTACCCTCTGCCCCCAAGTGAGTCCCATCCCTACATGCCTGTGATCCTCAGGTGAGCCACACTCCCTGGTGAGCCCCCTACCTCAGGTGAGACCCCACCGTGCAGCCCCACACACCAAAGTGAGCTCCTTCGAGGCCCCATCCCCAAGATGAGCCCCCTAGCCCCGAGCCCAGCCTCAGGTAGCTCCCTACCCCAAGTAAACGCCTGTCCCCAAGTAAAATCGCCCCACCCCAGGAGAGCCACTCGCAGGTGAGCCCCCACTCCTAGGTAAACCCCCACCAACAGGTGAGTCCCCAGCCCCAGGTGAGCCCCCCACCCCAGGTGAGCCCCTTAGCCAGGTGAGCCCCCTCCAAAGGTGACCACCTCACCAGTAGAGCCCCAGCCCCAGGTGAGCCCCCGCCCCCAGGTGACCACCTCCCCAGGTGAGCCCCCACCCCCAGGTGAGCCCCCTCCACAGGTAAGCCCCCGCCCCCAGGTGAGCCCCATCCCCAGGTGAGCCCCGCCCCAGGTGAGCCCACTCCCCAGGTGAGCCCACGCCCCCAGGTGACCCCCTCCCCAGGTGAGCCCCCACCCCCAGGTAAGCCCCCGCCCCCAGGTGAGCCCCGCCCCAGGTGAGCCCCCGCCCCCAGGTGAGCCCCCGCCCCCAGGTGAGCCCCCACCCCCAGGTAAGCCCCCGCCCCCAGGTGAGCCCCGCCCCAGGTGAGCCCCCGCCCCCAGGTGAGCTCCTCTCCAGGTGAGCCCCCGCCCCAGGTGAGCCCCCTCCCCAGGTGAGCCCCCTCCCCAGGTGACCCCCTCCCCAGGTGAGCCCCCTCCCCAGGTGAGCCCTCTGTGCAGGGCAGGGCGGTGAGGGGCGCGGTGGGGGCGTCCGGGCAGGGTCCTGCTGCAGGTAGGCCGCCCCAGCCCGCGCCCCCCGCCCCCCCAGGTTCCGGCAGCTGCTGGCGGAGCGCGAGCCCCAGGGCGCGGAGGTGGCCGAGGTGACCCGCCTGTTCCGCGCGGCGCTGCTCGAGGTGCTGCAGCGGCTGCGGAGGGACGAGGAGGTGCAGCGCCTGACCAGACAGTGGCCGCGCGGGGGCCCCGCCCTGGGCCTGCGACCCCGCGCGCGCATCGCACCGGTCGCCCCGCACATCCGCACAGTCTCCGAGGACGTGGAGCGCCTGGCGCCGCCGCCCCCGCGTGCCTGGAGCATGCCCGAGTTCCGAGCGCCGCACGAGGACTGAGCACCGGCGCCGGCCCAGGCGCGGCCCCCACCAGCACCCAGCCCTGCCTGCCAGCACCCAGCCCGGCCCCCACCAGCACCCAGCCTGGCTCCCACCAGCACCCAGCCCGGCTCCCACCAGCACCCAGCCCGGCTCCCACCAGCACCCAGCCCGGCTCCCACCAGCACCCAGCCCGGCTCCCACCAACACCCAGCCCTGCCTGCCAGCACCCAGCCCGGCCCCCACCAGCACCCAGCCCGGCCCCCACCAGCACCCAGCCCGGCTCCCACCAGCACCCAGCCCGGCTCCCACCAGCACCCAGCCTGGCTCCCACTAGCACCCAACCCAGGCTGCCAGCACCCAGCCCGGCTCCCACCAGCACCCAGCTCTGCCTGCCAGCACCCAGCCCGGCTCCCACCAGCACCCAGCCCGGCTCCCACCAGCACCCAGCCCGGCTCCCACCAGCACCCAGCCCTGCCTGCCAGCACCCAGCCCGGCTCCCACCAGCACCCAGCCCTGCCTGCCAGCACCCAGCCCGGCTCCCACCAGCACCCAGCCTGGCTCCCACTAGCACCCAACCCAGGCTGCCAGCACCCAGCCCGGCTCCCACCAGCACCCAGCCCTGCCTGCCAGCACCCAGCCCGGCTCCCACCAGCACCCAGCCTGGCTCCCACTAGCACCCAACCCAGGCTGCCAGCACCCAGCCCGGCTCCCACCAGCACCCAGCCCCGCCTGCCAGCACCCAGCCCAGCTCCCACCAGCACCCATCCCCGCCTGCCAGCACCCAGCCCGGCTCCCACCAGCACCCAGCCCTGCCTGCCAGCACCCAGCCTGGCTCCCACCAGCACCCAACCCAGGCTGCCAGCACCCAGCCTGGCTCCCACTAGCACCCAGCCCTGCCTGCCAGCACCCAGCCCGGCTCCCACCAGCACCCAGCCCTGCCTGCCAGCACCCAGCCTGGCTCCCACCAGCACCCAGCCTGGCTCCCACTAGCACCCAGCCCTACCTGCCAGCACCCAGCCTGGCTCCCACCAGCACCCAGCCCTGCCTGCCAGCACCCAGCCCCAGGCTGCTCAGCCCCTCTCCCTCCTCCAGGCTACCACAGTCGCCCACCCACACCTCCCACCTCACCTCTTTTTGCCAAGACTTGGGCTCTCAGCCCAGTTTCTGGGGGCCTGTGAAGCCCTCTCCTCTGTCAGGGAGCTGCAGGTGGGCCGGCGGGCACAGCCCGGGGGCACTGCAGGGCCAGCCCTCAGGGGCCACCAGAGCCAATGCAGAGACTGAGGCTCCAGGAGGCCACCCCTCACCTCAGTCCCTGAGCCCGAACCCCGGGCTATGAGGGGACCCACCAAGGGCCCTCTCTGCTGGGCAGCCCCTGGAGCCTGAGCTGTGGCCAGTGCAGGAGAAGCAGGCCTCTGCTGTCCGGGCTGCATCTGAGACTCAGACCTACATGCTCTGATGTCTGGGGGAGGCTCTGCAGTTTCTGTCTCCAGCTTGTTTTCACTGATTGATTGATTCCCTTTTGTTACCCTTGTTGTTTTCTATTGTAGTTATTGATGTCATCCTTGTTGGACAGGACAGAGAGAAATGGAGAGAGGAGGGGAAGACAGACAGGGGGGGAGAAAGACAGACACCTGCAGACCTGCTTCACCGCCTGTGAAGCGACTCCCCTGCAGGTGGGGATCCTTAATGCCGGTCCTTGCACTTTGCGCCATGTGCGCTTAACCCGCTGCGCCACCGCCCCACTCCCCGCAGCTTGTTTTGATCTCTCGGACGGCGTGTGAAATGTCCAGTGTGGGGGTGACCACGACAAATCAAGAGGCCACGCAGCCCCTCCCCGTATCTGAAGTGGGGTGTCAGGTGTGTCTGACCCGAAATGCTCAGAAACTCAGCAAGTGCAGCTCCACCTTCTGGACAAAGAGCCGGGAGGCGTGAACCTGCCTGGGCAGGAGAGCCCAGGGACAGCCCCGCAGTCAGGTCGGGGCGATTCTCCTCCGCGCCAGGAAGGTGACGGGGCCGACCGGCTCTCTGGCCCTTGGAAGCCGGGACCCCAGCGACACAGGCATGTGGAGGTGCAAAAGCCACTCTGACACCACACCTCTCGAGGACCTGACGGGCTGGTGCAGAGGAGCCGGCTGGCCAGGCAGGTGGGGGAGAGAGACACCCAGGTCTCTGCACCGGATCCTCCAGCAGGTGTGACGACCGATCACCCCTAAGCCTTCCTCTCTGCCACCCCGTGAGGACAGCCGCTCACCAGCTGAGACGCCTGCCCCTCGGCAGAGACCCCCCCAACACACACACACACACACACACACACACACACACACACACCTTCTAAGTAACCAGAAGATGCTCCCAGGGTTTGGTCCTTAATGGGAGCCAGGACACCTGCCTCGATTTCTAGCTCAACAAATAAAAGAGCAAAAGCCACTCAGGAGCCTCTGTGAGTGTGTGGGGACTCAGGTGGCACCAGCTGGAGTGGGGGCAGGACCACAGCCACCAGAGGGGCAAGGCAGTGGGGGCTCTCGGCTGACAGTTTACTTGATGTTTTGTGGTTTTTTTTTTAATTGGGAGATTAATGGTTTACAGTCGACAGTAAAACACAGTAGTTTGTACTGTGTACCACTTCCTGGTTTTCCACATAACAACTCAACCCCCACTAGGTCCTCCTCTGCCATCTTGATCCATGACCCAGACACTCCTCCCCACCCAGAGTCTTTTACTTTGGTGCAATACAGCAACCTCATTTTTTGAAATACGCACTATTGCATTTTAGAAATTAAGTTTTTTAAAATACAAAAGTGGGGGCCAGGTGGTGATGCACCTGGTTGAGTGCACGTTACAATGGGCAAGGACCAGGGTTCGAGCCCCTCGGTCCCCACTTGCAAGGGAAAAACTTCATGAATGGTGAAGCAGGGCTGCAGGTATCTCTCTGTCTCTCCCTATCTCCTCACAACTTCTGGCTGTCTCTATCCAATAAATAAATAAAGATAACGTATTTTTAAAAATGAAATAGTGGGGAGTTGGGCGGTAGTGCAGCAGGTGGTGCAAAGTGCAAGGACCAGCGTAAGGATCCCGGTTCGAGCCCCCGGCTCCCCACCTGCAGGGGAGTCGCTTCACAGGCGGTGAAGCAGGTCTGCAGGTGTCTGTCTTTCTCTCCCCCTCTCTGTCTTCCCCTCCTCTCTCCATTTCTCTCTGTCCTATCCAACAATGAAGACATCAATAACAACAACAATAATAACTACAACAATAAAACAAGGGCAAAAACAAAGGGAAAATGAATAAACACATATTTAAAAAAATTTTAAATGCAATAGTGTTGATTAATGAGACAGGAGAACCAGACTATCACCCGGCACATACAGTGCTGGAGCTCAGACCTGGCATCACACTCGAGTCCCCCTGCCCACTGCACCAGCTCCTGCAGCAAATCCTGCCAGCACATGGAAAAGGAGCGAGAGAGAAGGGCGAGGACCCCCCCAAGCTCCCCCCAGGGTTTGATGGTCACTAACGTTTGGCCGTATTTCCTCTATCTGCTTTTTGTGGCATCTTTTAAGATAAACCCCTGGGTGGTGGCTCAGCCGGCAGAAGCACACACATTACCCTGTGTGAGGAGCTGGGTTCAAGCCCTTGGTCCCCACCTGCACAGGGGATGCTTCCTACGTGGTGGAGCAGTGCTGGGCGTCACTCTCACTCTGTCTCTCAATCCTCTATCAGAAAAAGAAAGGAAGGGAAGGAGGGAAGAGGGCGGCTGAGGATGGTGGGGTTGTGTGGACACCCAGCCCCAGCACTAACTCTGATGACAAATAATGAGTCAATTCCCGGCAGTAAGAGGTCTCAGCTCTGAATACGTCCCTCTACACAGCAGTAGGATCAGACACACTTTCTGTGTGAATGGCACCGAGTACTAGCACAACAAAGCTGTCAGTAATGAGCAGTACTTCCCTCATCTCACCTACTACTCTATCCATGGGCACGTCTCCCTAAGGAGCCCCAACAAATGGGCGGCAGCTAACGTCTCTGAGTGACGATATACTCAAGTCACACTGACAAGCGTTCCGACTGCTCTGCTCTAACCACCAAGTGTTGATGGGACCCGGGCACTTGTAGAACAGGACATAAGTGGCATTAGTGCTGGGCGGAGGGGGAGACAGCATAGTGATTATGTAAAGTGAGGCTCCAGAGCCCCAGGTTGAATCCCCAACACCATCACACATTGTATTAAATTGCCACCATGCTTAGCAAGGTGCTAGAGATAAAAAAACATCGATGATGTGGTCCAGGAGGTGGCGGGCACAGTGGATAAAGCACGGGACTCTCAAGCACGAGGTCGTGAGTTCAATCCCCAGCAGCACATGTACCAGAGTGATGTCTGGTTCTTTCTCTATCTTTCTCATGAATAAATTAAATATTTAAAAAAACCCATCGACGACGAATCAGGACTTACTCACCATGTCCATGTGGTTTTTAAAAAATTTTTTTTGCTATTTATTCCCTTTTGTTGCCCTTGCTGTTTTATTGTTGTAGTTATTATTGTTGTTGTTACTGATGTTGTTGTTGGATAAGACAGAGAGAAATGGAGAAGGGGAAGACAGAGAAGGGGAGAGAAAGACCACCTGCAGACCTACTTCACTGCCTGTGAAGCGACTGCACTGCAGGTGGGGAGCCGGGGCTTGAACCGGGATCCTTCCACCGGTTCTTGCGCTTTGCGCCACATGCACTTAACCCGCTGTGCTATTGCCGGACTCCCGTTTTTTTTTTTTTTTAATCTTTATTTATTGGATAGCGACAACCAGAAATTGAGAGGGAAGGGGGTAATAGGGAGAGAGACACCTGCAACCCTGCTTCACCACTTGCAAAGCTTTCCCCTACAGGTAGAGGGGCTCGAACCCAAGTCCTTGTGTGCTGTAACGTGTGTGCTCAACCAGGTGCGCCACCACAACGGTCGGTTGTATCTGCAGCTCTGTCAAAACTCAGCCGTCAGGAAGGAGCAGCTCACCTGGACAGTGGGTCAGGCTGTCCCACGTGGGAAGCAGGCTCCAGCCCCAACCCCCAGGCCCTGGAGGAAGCCTCTTGCTGTGGTCTTTCCTTCTGTCCCTCTGCCTCTCTCTTTCCACTGGTGAAGCTGCTCTTGGCAATTCCTAGTCAGGTTACACTTGGCTGCTGCAGTGAACATGTGACCCTAATGTAGTGAATATATAATGCAGTGAACATGTGACCCTAATGTAGTGAGTATGTAATGCAGTGAACATGTGACCCTAATGTAGTGAATATATAATGCAGTGAACATGTGACCCTAATGTAGTGAGTATATACTGCAGTGAACATGTGACCCTAATGGAGTGAGTATATACTGCAGTGAACATGTGACCCTAATGTAGTGAGTATATATAATGCAGTGAACATGTGACCCTAATGGAGTGAGTATATAATGCAGTGAACATGTGACCCTAATGGAGTGAGTATATACTGCAGTGAACATGTGACCCTAATGGAGTGAGTATATACTGCAGTGAACATGTGACCCTAATGCAGTGAGTACATACTGCAGTGAACATGTGACCCTAATGGAGTGAGTATATACTGCAGTGAACATGTGACCCTAATGGAGTGAGTATATACTGCAGTGAACATGTGACCCTAATGTAGTGAGTATATATAATGCAGTGAACATGTGACCCTAATGGAGTGAGTATATAATGCAGTGAACATGTGACCCTAATGGAGTGAGTATATACTGCAGTGAACATGTGACCCTAATGGAGTGAGTATATACTGCAGTGAACATGTGACCCTAATGCAGTGAGTACATACTGCAGTGAACATGTGACCCTAATGGAGTGAGTATATACTGCAGTGAACATGTGACCCTAATGGAGTGAGTATATACTGCAGTGAACATGTGACCCTAATGCAGTGAGTACATACTGCAGTGAACATGTGACCCTAATGCAGTGAGTATATACTGCAGTGAACATGTGACCCTAATGTAGTGAATATATACTGCAGTGAACATGTGACCCTAATGGAGTGAATATATACTGCAGTGAACATGTGACCCTAATGGAGTGAATATATACTGCAGTGAACATGTGACCCTAATGGAGTGAGTATACACTGCAGTGAACATGTGACCCTAATGGAGTGAATATATACTGCAGTGAACATGTGACCCTAATGTAGTGAGTATATACTGCAGTGAACATGTGACCCTAATGCAGTGAGTATATACTGCAGTGAACATGTGACCCTAATGCAGTGAGTATATACTGCAGTGAACATGTGACCCTAATGTAGTGAGTATATACTGCAGTGAACATGTGACCCTAATGTAGTGAGTATATACTGCAGTGAACATGTGACCCTAATGGAGTGAATATATACTGCAGTGAACATGTGACCCTAATGTAGTGAGTATATACTGCAGTGAACATGTGACCCTAATGCAGTGAGTATATACTGCAGTGAACATGTGACCCTAATGCAGTGAGTATATACTGCAGTGAACATGTGACCCTAATGTAGTGAGTATATACTGCAGTGAACATGTGACCCTAATGCAGTGAGTATATACTGCAGTGAACATGTGACCCTAATGCAGTGAGTATATACTGCAGTGAACATGTGACCCTAATGGAGTGAGTATATACTGCAGTGAACATGTGACCCTAATGGAGTGAGTATATACTGCAGTGAACATGTGACCCTAATGTAGTGAATATATACTGCAGTGAACATGTGACCCTAATGTAGTGAGTATATACTGCAGTGAACATGTGACCCTAATGTAGTGAGTATATACTGCAGTGAACATGTGACCCTAATGTAGTGAATATATACTGCAGTGAACATGTGACCCTAATGTAGTGAGTATATACTGCAGTGAACATGTGACCCTAATGTAGTGAGTATATACTGCAGTGAACATGTGACCCTAATGTAGTGAGTATATACTGCAGTGAACATGTGACCCTAATGTAGTGAATATATACTGCAGTGAACATGTGACCCTAATGTAGTGAGTATATACTGCAGTGAACATGTGACCCTAATGTAGTGAGTATATACTGCAGTGAACATGTGACCCTAATGGAGTGAATATATACTGCAGTGAACATGTGACCCTAATGTAGTGAGTATATACTGCAGTGAACATGTGACCCTAATGCAGTGAGTATATACTGCAGTGAACATGTGACCCTAATGCAGTGAGTATATACTGCAGTGAACATGTGACCCTAATGTAGTGAGTATATACTGCAGTGAACATGTGACCCTAATGCAGTGAGTATATACTGCAGTGAACATGTGACCCTAATGCAGTGAGTATATACTGCAGTGAACATGTGACCCTAATGGAGTGAGTATATACTGCAGTGAACATGTGACCTAATGTAGTGAGTATATACTGCAGTGAACATGTGACCCTAATGTAGTGAATATATACTGCAGTGAACATGTGACCCTAATGTAGTGAGTATATACTGCAGTGAACATGTGACCCTAATGTAGTGAGTATATACTGCAGTGAACATGTGACCCTAATGTAGTGAATATATACTGCAGTGAACATGTGACCCTAATGTAGTGAGTATATACTGCAGTGAACATGTGACCCTAATGTAGTGAGTATATACTGCAGTGAACATGTGACCCTAATGTAGTGAATATATACTGCAGTGAACATGTGACCCTAATGTAGTGAGTATATACTGCAGTGAACATGTGACCCTAATGTACTGAACATATAATGCAGTGAACATATAATGTCGTGAACATGAAGTTATAAACCCAGTGAGATTTTAGTAGCCAGTCGCCTGCACAGAGGGTGATACAGAGACGTGTGTGCGATGCATGTGACTCTAGCCGAGCCTGGCCGGTGGGGATGCAGCCGAGACCAGAGGAAGCTCAGTTTCAAGAGGCTCAGAATCAGCTGAGGGAGCAACTCCGCACCTAAAGGAAGAAAATCAGTCTGACCCAGAGTCGGGAAGACAGTCTGACCTGACACAGAGAAAAACTGTCTGTCTGACCCCCAAAGTCGGGAAGACTGTCTGACTCCCACTCAGTCCGCTGTCACATTCCTTTGCTCCACAGCTGCACAGCAGTCTCCCTCCACCTCTTATTCTATCTCTTCCACCTCTTCCATCTTTCTTCCCCTCTCCCTCCATCTCCCCTTCCCCTCCCCTCCATCTCTCCCTCCCTCCCCTCCCCTCCATCTCTCCCTCCCTCCCCACTCCCTCCATCTCTCCCTCCCCTCTCCTCCATCTCTCCCTCCCTCCATCTCTCCCTCCCTCCCCTCCCCTCCATCTCTCCCTCCCTCCCCTCCATCTCTCCCTCCCTCCCTCCCCTCCATCTCTCCCTCCCTCCCTCCCCTCCATCTCTCCCTCCATCTCTCCCTCCCTCCCTCCCCTCCATCTCTCCCTCCATCTCTCCCTCCCCTCTCCTCCCCTCCATCTCTCCCTCCCTCCCCTCTATCTCTCCCTCCCCTCCCCTCCATCTCTCCCTCCCTCCCCTCCCCTCCCCTCCATCTCTCCCTCCCTCCCCTCCCCTCCCCTCCATCTCTCCCTCCCTCCCCTCCCCTCCCCTCCATCTCACCCTCCCTCCCCTCTCCCCAGCCCTGCAGAGCCCGGCATGGCGGTCAGGTGTCGCGGGTCCCGCTGCGGACACTTTCATTTTCTCTTTCTTTCTTCCCGGGGTATTTTTCTGCCTCCCCCGGCCAGGCTCCGGCTGATGGCGGCGCCGGGGCTCGAACCCGCGGCCTCGGAGCCTTGGGTGGGGGGCGGCTGCTGGAGGCCGGTGCCGCCTCTCCGCGCGGCGCGTTCGGATCCCGCTTCGGGGCCGGAGCAGAGTCCGGACAGACAGACAGACAGACAGACAGACACCCGGGCGGCCGGGTCGCGGTCCGGGGGGGCGCCTGGGCTCAGCCGGGGAGACGCGGGTCGGGGAACCGGCCGCGCAGCCGCCGCTCACGGGACGCCGCTTCCGGGACGCCGCTTCCGGAGCGCAGGAGGCGGGGCCACGGCTGAGCCCGCGCATGCGCGGAAGTCACGGTTGTGTGTGTGTGTGTGTGTGTGTGTGTGTGTGTGTCTGCGCACGCGCGGCGCCGGCCGGAAGCGCGGCGCGGAGGTGACGTCACTTCTGCGCTCCACAAAGGGTGGGGTCGGCCTGGCGAGTTCTGACACATCGACCTCGCGGGGGACAGCGGCTCGCGCTTGTGCTTCCGCGTCGGCTCGTCAGGGCGCCTCCTCGCCCTCTTGGCCACGGGTCGCGGCACCCGGCACCCACGGTCACAGCACCCGCCACCCACGGGTCACGGCACCCAGCACACGGCACCCGGCACCCACCCACGGTCACAGTACCCGGCACACGGCATCCGGCACCCATGGTCACAGCACCCGGCACCCACGGTCACGGCACCTGCCACCCACGGTCACAGTACCCAGCACACGGCACCCGGCACCCATGGTCACAGCACCCGGCACCCACGGTCACGGCACCTGCCACCCACGGTCACAGCACCCAGCACACGGCACCCGGCACCCATGGTCACAGCACCCGGCACCCACGGTCACGGCACCTGCCACCCACGGTCACAGCACCTGCCACCCACGGTCACAGTACCCAGCACACGGCATCCGGCACCCATGGTCACAGCACCCGGCACCCATGGTCACAGCACCTGCCACCCACGGTCACAGCACCCAGCACACGGCACCCGGCACCCACGGTCACAGCACCCACCCACGGTCACAGTACCCAACACACGGCACCCAGCACCCACGGTCACAGCACCCGGCACACGGCACCCACCCACGGGTCACGGTACCCGCCACCCACGGGTCACAGCACACGGCACCCGGCACCCACGGTCACGGCACCCACCCACGGTCACAGTACCCAGCACACGGCACCCAGCACCCATGGTCACAGCACCCGGCACCCACGGTCACGGCACCAGGCACACGGCACCCACCCACGGGTCACGGTACCCGCCACCCACGGGTCACAGCACCCAGCACACGGCACCCGGCACCCATGGTCACAGTACCCGGCACCCGGCATCCGCCACCCATGGTCACAGCACCCGGCACCCACGGTCACGGCACCTGCCACCCACGGGTCACGGCACCCACTGTCACGGCACCCAGCACACGGCACCCACGGTCACGGCACCCGGCACCCACCCACGGGTCACGGTACCCGCCACCCACGGGTCACAGCACCCGGCACCCGGCACCCACGGTCACGGCACCCACCCACGGTCACAGTACCCAACACACGGCACCCAGCACCCATGGTCACAGCACCCGGCACCCACGGTCACGGCACCCGGCACCCACCCGGCTGGGCTCCACAGCCCCCAGCTCGCCCCACCCCTGCACCGGCCGGCCTGGCCGGGTCTCCAGCTTTTCTCCCCGGTGCGGGTGTGAGGGCCGCAGGTCGATGGGGACACGCGCACAGATGGAGGGCAGCGCCCACGCGTGCTCCCTGCCTGGGGCCGGCAGCGCAGACCCGCCGCCACCCGTGCCCGTGGGCCCTTTTCGGATTTATCTGGCAGGACAGACAGCCGTCCAGGTGGGGGGAGACAGAGAGGGAGAGAGACGAGCTCCCGAGGACCAGCGGGCTCACTACTCGGGAAGCCGCCCTGCAGTTGTGGCGCAGGGGCTCGAACCCAGGTCCCCGCGGTGCCCAGCGGCGCAGCCCCCACGGGCACGTGCTCATCTCTCGTCTCCTGACGCCGAGCTTCAGAGCCACGCGGCCTTCCCAGCGCAGACACAAACCCAGCTGCCACGCCCCACTCAACTCCAGAACCATGGGCCTGACGGGGTCAGCACCCAGGAAAACTCTCTTCAAGGAGGAAGAATCCTGGGAGTGGGTCTTGGCATCCTGAGCAGATCTAAAGTGGAAACGCTGACGATGGTTTTCATTATGTCCATGGGAATGCTGCCGTGTGGTCGGGGACGGACAGCCCCTGTTCCCAGATTAGATACAGACGGACAGGAAACGAGGTGGACGAAGTTTAGGGGTCATCAAATACATACAGTTTTAGGAAAAATTCTTAATGATACTTACTCACCTCTTCTCATGAAATACGTTAAAACTCTACGTCAAATACTATCTGCTGAGCCTGTTACTCAGAAATGCATCACCCCATGAAGTACGGCATTACCGTGGAACACCGCAGGGCCGTCTAATCAAGAAATGAGCTTTGCTTTCTGTTTCAGATGTTTATGTAAGGCTGAAAGATATATAAACTCTCACTGGCTGAATAAAAATGGAGCTCAGATTCCCCCCCCAACAGTGCGGTGTGTTCTGTTCTCCTCCTGACCCACCAGGTGGTCACCTTCGGAGTTCCCTGACCCTTCCTGCTGCTCCTCCGCCTGAGCGGTCCGTCGCGCCCAGCCGCGCAGCTGGCTCCCGTCTGTTTTCTGGGGGAGACGTCCAGCCGTCAAGCTGGCAGAGCGCGGCGTGCACGGGCGTGTGGACTCGGGGGTGCCCGTTCACCCAGCAGAGACGTGCGGGGAGAGGAGACGGACGCCAGGAAGCCAGGACGCCAGGCGCCGAGGGTGCCGCCGCTGCAAGCCTGGAGGTCGGGCTGCAGGGGTGGAGGTGGCAGGGCCGGAGAGGCAGCTGGGGATCCCCGGAGCCGCCGCCCTGGGGGAGCAGAAAGGCTTCGGCAAGATCCGCTTTGAGGCTCTGCGGGCGCCCCCGGGCCGGGGAGGCTTCGCGGCCTCAGGGTGGGGTGTGCGGGCACCGGGCCCTGCCCCCTTCCCCACGTGTCCCCCATGCTGGTGTCCTGGGCGCTGTCACCAGGGTCCTTGGTCACACCCGTGGCAGCTTCACCCCCAGCCCAGAATTCCCACATAAGATGGAGTTGTGTCTTCCAGCACTTCCAAAGAGAAGTTACACGCACACGTCACCACGCACAGGGACCCGGGTTCAAGGCCCCGGCCCCCACCTGCAGGGAGAAAGCCTCAGGAGCGGTGAAGCAGGGCTGCAGGTGTCTGTCTGTCTGGGTCTCCCTCTCTATCTCCCCCTCCCTCTCCATTTCTCTGTTAAAATAAGTTACTGTCCGGGGCCCCACAGCTTCCGTGGCTCTGTCCCCTCCCGTGTCCCACCGCCGGCTTGGTGACGTGAGCCCGGCGGCTTGGCGCCTCGTTCCTGAGGACAGCGTGGTGGAGGCCACGGGTGAGTAGCCAGGCGTGGCGCTGGGCACTGATTGGGGTCCCTCCCACCCACCGACGCCTGCATCCCCGCCCCCACTCAGGACAGGAGCCCTGCTCCCTCCGCTCGGGCCGCCTGCCCTCCCTCCTCCATCAGGCATCAGACCAGCAAAGTGGGAGTGAGAATGGAAAGCTGCCTGACGGAGACAACAAGCGACTCTGACAGACAGGAAGCTTCACTTTGCGTCGCTGCTGCTTCTTTCTTTGATCCTGCACGATCATAATGCTCCCGGTTACAGAGACAGGAAGACAAGAGACAAGGAGAGACATCGCTTAGACACTCCCCCGTGCACAGTGCTCCCAGGTGCTGCCGGGCCTGGACGGAGTGTGTGCACTGTGCCGGTCAGCACTGTTGCAGGCCCCAGGATCCCCATCTCCGAGCCAAACTGGTGACGATTCTAGTGTGTGTGTGGGGGGGGCTTTCCACCCAAGCACCCGTCCTGTGATCAGTCTCCCCGGGGGAGGAACTCTGGATGCAGAAGCAGACGCCACCTCGGCTCGGACCTTTTAACGCAGAAAAGCCGGCTAACGCAAGAGCCGCGCTCGGAGAAACCCGCCTAGAATGCTCTTCGCCCGGCCGGGCACAGGCGCTGCGGAGACTCGGACCCGGGCGGCCGCGGGGGGCAGCCGGGAAGGCACCGGGTCTGGGGTGCTTCCTGGGAGTGCGGGCAGGTCGCCGGCAGCCACCAAGGGGCCCTCCCGTGGGCTCCTGTCCTGAACATCTTTGGACGGCACCTCTGGGGTGCCGGGCATCTCACGGGGTGCCTGCGAAGACCCCCGGAGTTCCGGACGTGCGGTGGCCTCGCCCTGGCCGGCACCGGGCCCTGCACCGGGCCAGGCTGCGCCTCACCCTCCAGCGGCAGGGAGTTCGGGCATCAGTGTGGGCTGGAAGGCCACTCGGTTCTCCGCGGAGATGAGAGTGGTACCGCCTTCCGGGGCTTTCTGCCTGGAGGACGGAGGTGGCGAGGCCTGGAGCAGGGCCGGCCCAGGAGAGGCGGGAGTAATGAGGAGAAAACCAAACCAAGACATTCGGGCGGGGACGGGGCGGGGCCAGGGCCGGGGCCGGGGCCGGGGATGGGGCCGGGGCCGGGGATGGGAACAGGGCTAGGGCTGGGGCCGGGGCCGGGGATGGGAACAGGGCTAGGGCTGGGGCCGGGGCCGGGGCCGGGGCTGGGGCCGGGGATGGGGATGGGAACAGGGCTAGGGCTGGGGCCGGGGCCGGGGCCGGGGCCGGGGCCGGGGATGGGAACAGGGCTAGGGCTGGGGCCGGGGCCGGGGCTGGGGCCGGGGCCGGGGCCAGGGCCGGGGATGGGAACAGGGCTAGGGCTGGGGCCGGGGCCGGGGCCGGGGCCGGGGCCGGGGATGGGAACAGGGCTAGGGCTGGGGCCGGGGCCGGGGCTGGGGCCGGGGCCGGGGCCAGGGCCGGGGATGGGAACAGGGCTAGGGCTGGGGCCGGGGCCGGGGCCGGGGCCGGGGCCGGGGATGGGAACAGGGCTAGGGCTGGGGCCGGGGCCGGGGCTGGGGCCGGGGCCGGGGCCAGGGCCGGGGATGGGAACAGGGCTAGGGCTGGGGCCGGGGCCGGGGATGGGAACAGGGCTAGGGCTGGGGCCGGGGCCGGGGCCGGGGCCAGGGCTGGGGCCGGGGCCGGGGCCCGGGGCCCGGGGAGGGGAGGTGCACGAGCACGGGGGCGCCGCAGACACGCCGGTCTCCACCCCGGGAGCCGGAGCTGAGCGGTGGGCCGGGCGGGGCTAGAGGTCCTCCAGGTCGCTGAGGTCCACGGCCACCTTCAGGAACAGGGTGTCGTCCCTCACGTAGCCGTGCTCGGGGCTCTCCAGGGTGGCGTGCGGCACGAAGCGGGGGCAGCCCGAGGCGACGTTCATCTCGCCGTCGGGCCTGCGGAAGCTGCCGCTGTGCGGGTCGGGCCTGAAGGTCTGGGCCACGTGGGCGCCGCGGCCGCTCTGGTCCAGCAGCGTCAGGGTGACCTTCTGCCGGAAGGGCCAGGGCAGCAGCGCGTCGAAGTCGCCGCGCATCACCACGAAGTAGAGCGACAGGTGCGAGCCGCGGCCCGAGCCGTCGCCGTTGAGGTAGGCGCGGGCGCACAGGCGGTAGCCGCAGCGGCCGGTGTAGAAGGGCCGGCTGAAGATGGACACGGCGCGGCCGGCCGCCGCCTCCCGCTTGCGCGGCCCGTACCCGCTCACCTTCCACACCAGCCTGCCGCCGTAGCGGGCGCCCTCCAGCAGCCCGCAGCGCTCCTCGGCCAGGCTCAGCCGCGACGTGTGCGCCTGGAGGTGGGCGTCGTGCCGGCCGCTCTGGCCCTCCAGCAGCCCTGCGGCCGGGACGGACGGACGGAGGGAGGGAGGGAGGGAGGGAGGGAGGGAGGGAGGGAGCCGTCGGGCACCGGGCCTGGTGCTGGCCTGGCAGGGCACACGCCTGACCACGCCAGGGCCCGGCTCTCGGCCACCCGAGCGGTCTCTCTCCTCTCTCTCCCTCTCTCCCCCCACCCTCCCTCCCTCCTGCCTCCAGGGTTGTCGCTGGGGCTCAGTGCCAGCACTACGAAACCACTGCTCCTGGCGGCCAGTTTTTCCATTTTATTGGACAGGGAAAGAGAAATGGAGAGAGGAGGGGAGACAGAGTGACAGAGAGACACCCGCAGACCTGCTTCACCGCTTGTGAAGCGACTCCCCTGCCGGTGGGGAGCCGGGGGCTCGAACCCGGATTCTTGTGCAGGTGCTTGTGCTTAGTACTATGTTCCCTTAACAGGGTGCACCACTGCCCGGGCCCCCCTCACTCCTCTATCTCTGGAGAAATAAATGGGGACCAGGCGGTGGCGCACCACGTTAAGTGCTCACATTACAGCGCACAAGGACCCAGGTTCAAGCCCCTGGTCCCCACTCGCAGGGGGAAAGCTTCACGAGTGGTGACGCAGGGCTGCAGGGGTCTCTCTCCTTCCCTCTCAACCTCGCCCTCCCTTCTCAATTTCCTTCTGTCTCCGCCCAGTAATAAATAAATAAATAAACAAATAAGTAAACAGAAATAAAGAATGGCAGCCCAGGGGGTGGTGCAGTGGATAAAGCACTGGACTCGCCGGCATGAGGCCGCGAGTTTGATCCCCAGCACAGCATGTGCTAGCCTGATGCTCTGGTTCTCTGCCTGTCACTCTCACATGTTAACAAGTAGAGATAAAAACCTAGAAAATAGGGGAGCCGGGCAGCAGCACGGCAGGTTAAGCGCAGGTGGCGCAAAGCACGAGGACTGGCGTAAGGATCCCGGTTCGAGCCCCCGGCTCCCCACCTGCAGGGGAGTCGCTTCACAGGTGGTGAAGCAGGTCTGCAGGTGTCTGTCTTTCTCTCCCCCTCTCTGTCTTCCCCTCCTCTCTCCATTTCTCTCTGTCCTATCCAGCAACAATGACGTTAATAGCAACAATAATAACTACAACAATAAAAAACATCAAGGGCAACAAAAAAGGGAATAAATAAAATATTAAAAAAGCAAGCAAGCAAGCAGGCAGGAAAGGCACACCAGACTCAGCCACCGTCTCCCCAGTGGCTGGGGTGTCCATCTGGCCTGTGCTTTCCTTAGCCCACAGAGCACACGGCACCACCACCAACAACAACAATAAAAAAACAAGGGCAACAAATGGGAAAATCAATAAATAAATTCTTTAAAAAAAAAGACACGGGACACACCTAGTCTCTGGTCGTGGGCCTCCAGCAAGGCGACCTTCTGTTTCACTGCGTCGACCGCGTCCACCAGAGACCTCAGGTCCAAGCTGCTCTGCGGCCGACTCGCCGTCTGAAGCAGCTGCCGCACCTGCGTCTCCAGCCAGGCTGACCTGTCCATGTGACTGGCCAGAGCCTGGCGGGACAGACAGCGCAGCCAGTGAGCCGGCAGCCAGTGGCCTGCTCACTCAGACGAGGGCTTCCTCCCTCCCTCCCTCCCTCCCTCCCTCTCTCCCTCTCTTCCCCAACTCTTCACATTTAATCAAGCAGATAAGGCAGGGGCAGGGAATGTCCAGCCTGCAAGACCTTCTGGTCTCACTCTGCCCAGACAATTGCAGGTGGGAACTCCAACTGCATAAATCTGGGAACTTTTCTCAGAGCAACATTAAACGCTCACTTTTTAAAAACACGCACAAAGAAATCTATTATTATTTTAAACTAGAGCCCCATTCAACTCTGGCTGATGGTGGTGCAGGGGATTGAACCTGGGACTTCGGAGCCTCAGGCATGAGAGTCTCTTTGCAGAACCATCATGCTGTCTACCCCTCACACCCTATTTTGTATGGCCTGTAAATGATGATATCAGTGTCCAAATGGGGGCTGGGGGAGACAACATGATGGTTCTGCAAAAGATTTTCATGCCTGAAGCTCCAAGGTCCCAGGTTCAAGCCCCAGCACCACCATCAGCCAGAACAGGGCTCTGGCATAAATGTCTCTCTCGTTCACATAAATAAAATGTTTAAAAATATATCCAGATGAACCTTGACAACAAAAAGGTTCCCCACCACTGAGCTAAGGAAATAAAAATCACACCGTCAAAGTGGGGGTAGACAGCATGATGGTTCTGCAAAGAGACCCTCCTGCCTGAGGCTCCAAAGTCCCAGGTTCCAGCCCCTGCACCACCATCAGCCAGAGCTGTGCAGGGCTCTGGTAAAAAGCAAACAACCGCCAAAACCAGTCCACAGTCCAGGAGGGAATTCCCCGAGGGCTGCAGGGCGAATGGCTTGGCACTGCCCTCTGCTTGGCACCAGTCACCAGACCCTCTGGCTTTCATACTCCCTCCTTGCCCCCCTTTTCTCTGCACTTGGTTCTATGAGCTATCTGCTCGGCTCCCCTCCACTCCGCACGCACTCTCTGCACGCACTCCGCACGCACGCACGCTGCTCTCTGACTCACTCCTCTGCAGGGGGACGGAGGAGCAGGCCCTGAGGTCTGGACGCGACACCCTCTTTGGAAGGAAGAGCTCAAAGAAAGCCACGTCTGACTTTCTCCTGCAACCTCCGCTGGGCGCCTCAGCTCCCTTCAGAAGGCGGCACTGAGGGGTGAGGGGCTCCTCTGCTGGACCCACACCCCACACGTGCTGCCACTAGCCTGGCAGTGCCACGCCTGCGCTGCCGGGATCACCTAAATCCCAACAACACGGCCCACTCGATGTTGCATGATCACGAGAGAGCCGTCACTGGCCAGGAGCCGCGGCCCCGCCACTCACCCCACCCCGGGGGCTGCACCGCCACCCGCCACCGTGCCCGGTCGGCGACTCCAGGGGGACCGCAGATGTGCCCGATGACAGCGTCACGGCGACTAGCACTGGCCCCACGGCCACGAGACACCCCACAGCCACCATTACCCGAGAGGCTCGTGAGCGGGGGCCAGGCGGTGGCGCACCTGGCTGAGCGCACACGTTACAGCGCACAAGGCCTCGGGTTCAAGCCCCCAGTCCCCACCTGTGGGGGGAAAGTTTCACGAGCGGCGGAGCAGGGCTGCAGGTGTCTCTCTGTCTCTCCGTCTCACTCTTTCCTCTTTTTATTCATTTATGTATTTATTTACTTGCCTTCAGAGTTATTGCTGGGGCTCATGCCTGCACTACAAGGCCACTGCTCCTGGAGGCTTTTTTTTTAAATTTTTACTTTAAAATTTTTTTTTGGATAGGACAGAGAGAAATGGAGAGAGGAGGGGAAGACAGAGAGGGGGAGAGAAAGACAGACACCTGCAGACCTGCTTCACCGCCTGGGAAGCGACTCCCCTGCAGGTGGGGAGCCTGGGGCTCGAACCGGGATCCTGACGCCGGCCCTTGTGGTTTATACTATGTGCTCTGAACCCACTGCGCCACTGCCTGGGCCCCTTCACACTCTCTCTTGATTTCTCTGTCTCTATCCAATAAATAAAAGATTTTTACAAAGAGAGAGACGGAGAGGATCGTCAGTGCTGGGCTCCCTGTGGCAGGAGAGCTTTCCTCTTAGGTGACACGGATGCTGCTGTGCCGCAGGAAGCTGTCAGTCGTGATACACGCGGCTCCTGTGTGAATGGTCCAGCACACGCACACGCGCTCACACGCACGCACACGCGCTCACGCAGCAGGCGGTGGAGCAACGAGGGTGGTGGGGAGCGTAAGGCTTCCTCAACGTCCGTGTGGCGCCCATGGTCAAGCTGCAGGAGAACCCTCGTGTGGCCGGCCGCCACAGGCGAGGCTGCTCACCTGCACGTCTGAGAGGAAGCTGCCGTTCTTGCCAAATAACTGCGTGAGCTGCTTGAACTCCTTCTCAAATTTCGCTACAGTGTCTGCGAGCTGCTGGATTTTGCTTTCTTTCTGTTCCAGGCTCTTATATAAATCAGAGATCTAGCGACAGGAAAGGGGGCGAGGTCTGCGACAGGCAGACACACGTGTGAAAGCAGAGGGAGGAAGGCCCGCACCGGAGGAAGTGTCCCTGGGAAAGGAGAGATGTGGCCAGGGGGCCCCTTTAGGGGCAGGTTCCCGCGCCATCCGGGGATGTTCCGGCCCCAGAGGTGTGGAGCGAGGCGCCTTCACACCCATCCTGCCTGGACGGGGAGGGCCCTTGGACGACAGTGCCACCTGGGCCGGCCCGGCTCTCCACGCACTCAGCAAGTGCCCAGAGGCAGGTGCGGTGGGAGGCGGAGGGAACCCTGGTGTGATGCAGGAGAGCGTTGGGGCTGGGGTGGCGAGTCCCCCTCTCTCCCACACACAAGGAGACTCTATGCTCCTGAAATCTTGTACGTGTAGACCAGCGGTAAAACAATTAAAGAACAAACCGGCGGAATGTTAGTCATCACCTAGGAGGTGTGATGTGCAAGCCTGCCGCGGTCAGAGTATAATAATCAACCTCTGGTCCAGGAAGTGGCGCAGTGGACAGAGCACTGGACTCTCAAGCACGAGGTCGTGAGATCAAACCCCAGCAGCACATGTACCAGAGTGATGTCTAGTTCTTTCTCTCTCTCTCTCTCTCTCTCCCCCCTCCTATCTACTTCATGAATAAATATTTTCTTTGATCTTTTTATTTATTTATTTATTTTTGTATAGAGGCAGAGAGAAATTGAGAAGGGAGAGAGAGAGAGGGAGAGAGAGAGACACCTGCAGCCCTGCTCCAACACTTGTGAAGCTTTCTCTGTGCAGGTGGGGACCAAGGGCTTGAACCCGTGTCTTTGTGCACTGTAGTGTGTGCACTTAACCAGGTGTGCCACTACCTGGCCCCAGTAAATAAAATCTTTTAAAAAAAATAATCAAGCTTTATTTTTTATAGAAAGAGATTGAGAGCAAGGGAGCTAGAGAAGAGAGAGGGAGAGAGAGGGAGAGGGGGAGAGAGGGAGAGGCAGAGGCAGAGGGAGAGGGAGAGAGGCAGAGGGAGAGGGAGAGAGGGAGAGGCAGAGGGAGAGGGAGAGAGGCAGAGGGAGAGGGAGAGAGAGAGAGAGAGAGAGAGAGGCAGAGGGAGAGGGAGAGGAAAAGGGAGAGAGAGAGGGAGAGAGAGAGGTGCAGATGGAGAGGGAGAGAGGTGCAGAGGGAGAGGGAGAGAGAGAGAGAGGGAGAGAGAGAGAGAGGCAGAGGGAGAGGAAGAGAGAGAGAGAGGCAGAGGGAGAGGGAAGGGAGAGAGAGAGAGGGAGAGAGAGAGGCGCAGAGGGAGAGGGAGAGAGAGAGGCAGAGGGAGAGGGAGAGGGAGAGAGAGAGAGAGAGGCAGAGGGAGAGGAAAAGGGAGAGAGAGAGAGGGAGAGAGAGAGAGAGGCAGAGGGAGAGGAAGAGAGAGAGAGAGGCAGAGGGAGAGGGAAGGGAGAGGGAGACGGAGAGAGAAAGAGAGGGAGAGAGAGAGGCAGAGGGAGAGGGAGAGGGAGAGAGGAGCTTCCCCCCTTGCAGGTGGGGAGTGGGGGCTCGAACCTGGATCCTTCCACAGGTCCTTGCGCTTCGTACTATGCACGCTTAACCGGGTGCGCCGCCGTGCAGCCTCCCCCTCTATTTCTCTTTCTTTCTTCCTATCATCATTTATTCAGTCATTCAGTTTTCCTGGGGTGCACAGCACCGTGGGTGCCCCGTGGGTGACAGTGACATTCCCAGCCTTCCCCATCGCTCAACAGAGACCGTGACGTCCGGTGGCTGGCAGCCAGCAGACCAGAGCATGAAGCACTCTTGCGAACCCTGGCCATTCCGCTCCCTCCGCAGACTCCAACCCTGGAGGGCTCACCTGTTCTTCCAGCCGGAAATTCCTCTCTAAAACCATGAGCATGTGGTCCTGCAAGGCCGCGTGCTTGTGGGCCTGCAGGTTGGCCCGTTTATCCTTCAAGGGGACGGAAACGGGAGTCAGGCCGAGCCCCCCGCCCCAGGACGTGCACCGGGCAGCGGGGAGCCCGCCGTCCGGCCCTTCCCCGGCTGCAGCCCTCCCTGGCGTCTTGCAGAGACAGGGCACAGGCTTCTCGGCTCTTCCCCTGCCTTGTGGGGTGGGGTGGGCGCAGACTGGGCTCCCCGAGCTCTGAGTTTAGTGGCCTGGCTTCGGTCGGCACTTCCCCGGAGGCTCAGCTGCTGGCCGGCTTCCCAGGCACACCCTCGGCCCAGGTGACTTTAAAAAGAAAGAATTGTGAAGCAACCATAACCATTAGCTAATCTTTCAGGTGGAGACAGAGGCAGAGGGAGAAGGAGCCGCAGCATCAAAGCTTCCTTCAGTGCAGGGGGGCAGCCTGGCCAAAGGAGCCGCTTCACCGCTCCACTCCGGGCCGTCAGCTCTAGACAAGTGTGGGATCATGCAGAGCATGTCTCATGGCAAAACCCTGTTCCTGTACAGTCCGGTAAAAAGATTTTAGGGAGGCGGGCAGCAGCGCAGCGGGTTAAGCACAGGTGGAGCAAAGCGCAAGGACCGGCGTAAGGATCCCGGTTCGAGGCCCCGGCTCCCCACCTGCAGGGGAGTCGCTTCCCAGGCGGTGAAGCAGGTCTGCAGGTGTCTGTCTTTCTCTCCTCCTCTCTGTCTTCCCCTCCTCTCTCCATTTCTCTCTGTCCTATCTAACAACAATGACATCAGTAATAACTACAACAACAATAAAAAAATAAGGGCAACAAAAGGGAAAATAAATATTAAAAAATTCAAAAACTCAGGTAGGGACTATATCTATCTATCTATCTATCTATCTATCTATCTATCTATCTATCTATCTTTTTAACTTGTTTTATGTTGGCCAGGTGGTGGCGCACCTGGTTATGTGCTCACATTACAGTGCACAAGGACCTGGGTTCAAGCCCCTTGCCTCCACCTGCAGGAGAAAGTTTGATGAGCAGTGGAGCAGGGCTGTGGGTGTCTCTCTGTCTCTTTCCCTCTCTATCACCCCCTCCCCTCTTAATTTCTCTCTGCCTCTATCCAATCATAAATAAATAAATATTTTTAAAAATGTAAAAGATGTGTTTATTTCCGTGAGATGAAGAGAGGGTGAGAGAGGAAGGAGCACCAGGGCACCCTCAGCTCTAGCACATGGGCTGCTATGGCTGGAACCCAGAGGAAGCCTGCACTGTACCCTCTAGGTCACCTTCCGTTCACGCAAAGCGCCTCACAAAACCCAGCGTAAAGCTGACTTTGTTTCAGGTACTTGGTGACAGTAGCCCGAGACGCCCGCAGGCCTTCCTAAAGGAAGCTGAGCCAGTGAGGCAGCTTCAGCATGAGGACGGGCTGGACCTGCAGACACGGCGGGGCAGTGGGGCCCGGTGGTTTGGCCGTGAGTAGTCTAGACGCTGCCGGGAGGCCCTCCTGGCCTCTGATGAACAGGCCCCGTCACTGCCTGGGGAGTGAGTTACTCCTGGAGGTAAACTGGTCTCGCCCATCCGCCGAGGGCTGTCAGAGCAAAGTGGGTGCTTTGCAGCAGGCGAGAGCTGAACAACAGCTGAGGGTCCCGAGTGCCCACCTTTCCTGCCCTCTGCGGGTCTGCTGGCCCTACCACTGTGTGAGTCAGGTCCTCAAAATAAGCTCTGCCATCTGTCTGGCATCTCCTTCTCTGTCCATTCATCCATCTACCCATCCTCCCACCAAATCTTCCATCATCCACCCATCTGTCTTTGCATCCATCCATCCATCCATCCATCCTCCCATCCATCCATCCATCCTTCATCATCCATCCTCCCATCCATCCTCCCATCCATCCATCCATCCATCCATCCTCTCATCCATCCATCCATCCTCCCATCCATCCATCCATCCTTACATCCATCCTCTTATCCATCCAACCATCCATTCTCCCATCCATCCTATCCATCCATCCATCCTCCCAGTCATCCATCCTCCCTCCCATCCATCCTCCCTCCCATCCATCCATCCTCCATCCATCCACCCTCCCATCCATCCATCCTCCTTCCCATCCATCCATCCTCCCTCCCATCCATCCATCCTCCCTCCCATCCATCCATCTATCCATCCATCCATCCATCCTCCCAGTCATCCATCCTCCCTCCCATCCATCCATCCATCCTCCCTCCCATCCATCCTCCCTCCCATCCATCCATCCTCCATCCATCCACCCTCCCATCCATCCATCCTCCGATCCATCCATCCTCCTTCCCATCCATCCATCCTCCATCCATCCATTCATCCTATCCTCCATCCATCCATCCATCCATCCTCCCTCCCATCCATCCATCCTCCCTCCCAGCCATCCATCCATCCTCCATCCATCCTCCCATCCATCCATCCTCCCTCCCATCCATCCATCCATCCTCCCTCCCATCCATCCATCCTCCCTCCCATCCATCCATCCATCCTCCCATCCATCCATCCATCCATCCTCCCTCCCACCCATCCATCCATCCTCCCTCCCACCCATCCATCCATCCTCCCATCCATCCATCCATCCTCCCATCCATCCATCCATCCTCCCTCCCACCCATCCATCCATCCTCCCATCCATCCATCCATCCATCCTCCCATCCATCCATCCATCCATCCATCCTCCCTCCCACCCATCCACGCATCCACCCATGACGCCATCTGCCGTCTGTCTCCCCACCCTCTCTGCTGTTTCTCTGGGGGCTCTGAGCGCTCAGAATCCAGTGTCCTCCCTGACCTGAGCGCCATCAGCAGAGGCAGGAGAGGCCACAGTACCTTGACGGAGCAGCCATAGAGCTTGAAAGGACAGTCCTGCTCGGCTTCCGGACACACGGCCAGGTGTTCCTCCACCTGCAAAGGACAGCTCCCCGCTGGAGAGGCGCACGGCAGGCAGGAGGCGGACTGGGAGGGGAGGGCAGGACAGACACACAGGGCCGCTGGCGGGCAGCTGGGGACTGGACTCCACTCACCTCGGTTCTCGGCAGAGTCCACGGACACTTGTTGGGACAAGACACCGGGCACTTGGGACACACGTTCTCCTCGTGGCTCTGGAAGCAGGAGGGGCAGAGCAATGGGCCTCTCCCCCGCACACCCGGGGGCCCAGCCGGGGCCTACGCCAAGGGTCGCAGCCCCTCCAGAAGGGTGGCCTCGCCCGGGACCCGGGACCCGTGGGCAGAGGCCGAGGGGTCGCCGTCCTGGTGCGCGAGGGCCCCGCTCCCTCCTGCAGCCCAGAGGGCACAGGGCCCGGCACGAGAGGGCAGCCCGGAGGGCACAGGACCCGGCACGAGAGGGCAGCCCGGAGGGCACAGGGCCCGGCACGAGAGGGCAGCCCGGAGGGCACAGGGCCCGGCACGAGAGGGCAGCCCGGAGGGCACAGGACCCGGCACGAGAGGGCAGCCCGGAGGGCACAGGGCCCGGCACGAGAGGGCAGCCTGGCTCCCTCCCGCAGTGGCCCCCTAAGCAGGGGCGAGGGTCACCTCCTGCCCCGCAGCCCGTGTCCCGCGGCCCCGACTGTCGTTGGGGTCCCGGACACACAGGCCTCGCTGGGGGAGGCGGCCGGCCCGCTGCTGCCCGCACGGTGGCGGGCGCCCAGGAGGAAGCTGACCTGCAGGCTGACCACCGCCACGCCCGTCTTGCAGTACGGACACTTCTCCTCTCGGAACTGGCAGTGCGTCACCAGGTGCTCTTCCAGGTCTTTCCGAAGCACGGCTTCTGGGCAGCGCTCGTTGGAGCATGGCACAGCTTGAAACGGGCACTGCTGCAGGTGGTCCTGCGGAGGGCGTGGCCACAGGGCAGGGGCGGGGCCAAACATGGGCGTGGTCATTGGGCAGGGGCGGGACCATGCACTCATGGTCATGGGGCAGGGGCGGAGCCAAATATGGGCGTGGCCATGCAGTCATGGTCATTGGGCAGGGGCGGTGCCAAACATGGGCGTGGCCATTGGGCAGGGGCGGGACCATGCACTCATGGTCATCGGGCAGGGGCGGTGCCAAATATGGGCGTGGTCATTGGGCAGGGGTGGGGCCGGATATGGGCGTGGTCATCTGGCATGGGGCGGGGCCATGTGGGGCATGGTCAGTGGTCAGTGGCGGGTCAGTTGGGGGCGTGACCAGAGCCACCTGGGGAAGGGGCGCCTGTGGGGTGGCCAGCTGGGGGGCAGGAGGGGGCACTTGGCAGGGCCAGGCCCAGCTGTACAGGAGGGAGGACCTGGGAGCAGGGCCAGCTGGGGGGCATGACAGGGAACTTGGGTTGGCCAGGCCCAGCTGGGCAAGAGAGGGAGCCTGAGAGGCTGAGGCAGTCTGCGTGTCCAGGGGACTGGGGGCTTGGGGAGGGGTGTTCAGGGTGTCCACTCTGGCCAGGCCTCCTGCTGACACAGTGGTGGTCTGCACACCAGGCATCCCTGCCCTCAGTGTGCCTCGCTTGGCAGGAGGACCCGGGCCCTGCGGAGAGCAGCCCGCGGTGGGGCTTCGGGGGCGGCCGGTGGCACCCTTGCTTTGCCCGGCCCAGTAACTGTCCCGTCGGTGTCCCCTCCATCCGCAGCTGGGCGAGTCACACCCACCTGGTAGCGGCCCAGGGTGACCTTGGCGGGACACTCGGGCGCGTTCTTGCAGTAGACGTACAAGCTGAGGACTTCCCTCAGGCAGCAGTTGTCTCTGAACACCTGAGAAACACCAGAGGCCTCACTGCCCCCAGCTGAGAGCCACGCCATCACTCACCAGGAGGTGGAAACTTCCAGAAGGTGGTTGGACCGGAAACCAGCAGCTGCGAGGGCTGAGTCAGCGGCGCCCTTCCCACAGCCCCCGCCCAGGCCCAGTTCAGCTCACAGCGGCCTTCACCTCGCTCTGGGGCCAGGGGTGGGGCTGTGGCTGTGGGTGTCCTCCCCGTGGAGATGCCCTGTCCCCTAGTCCCCCCCCACACACAAGGCCAAGCTAGCTTTCTTTCTTTCTTTCTTTCTTTCTTTCTTTCTTTCTTTCCTTTTTAAATTTTATTATCGGATAGACAGAAATTGAGAGAGGAGGGGGAGATAAAGCAGGAGACAGAGAGACACCTGCAGCCCTGCTCCACCGCCCTGAAGCTTTCTCCCCGCAGGTGAGGACGGGCCTTGCGCACTGTCAGGTGAGCACTCAGCCAGGCCGAGCTTCTCCGCCAGGGCCCCAGAGGCTCTCCAGAACCTGGAACGACCCTCTGCACCTTGATATCAGACAGACTCCTGGGCTTCAACAGAACTTTGTTCCATGCAGATTGCCTCTGGAACTCAAAGGGGATGTGGCAAAGCCCCCTGCCCCCCAAGTGTGTTCTGATCGTAAGACCGGCTGTGCCTGACCCTTATGCGCCCACTCCCCACTCTGGGGCCCTCGGACTCCCCCACTCCAGCCCCCTGTGGCTTCAGGACCCCCGAGCGTGAGGGACAGGTGTTCTTACCTCCTGGGACCGGATCACCTCCTTGTCCACCGGGCAGAGGGCAGGGGTGCTGTGCTCCCTGAGGAGGAGGAAGAGGGGTCAGGTGAGACCTCTCAGTTTCAAGCAGCCACCCCTAGGTGGGCCCGTGGCCCGCCCACGCTGCTCCCCTCCCAGAGAGGAACCCCAACTTCAGACAAGGTCCACGGGGAGGTCACATGGTAAACCCCACACAGCTGCCCCCCGCCCCTTCCTCATGGGATGGAAGGTTCTGGAAGGCAGACTGGCTTCTGCTCTGTGCACAGGGGGGCCTGGAACCCACAGTGACATCTGCACAAGCCCCCCTGTGGCCCCCATCCTCCCAAGCTGGGCGGGTGTAGCTTCCTGCTGCATCACCCAAAGCCTCCTCCCGCTCCCCTGCTCTTCTCCCCAGAAATGCCCGCGGAGGGTGTCTGTGGGGAGGCCCCACCACTTCCTGCGCCACCTCTGTGTCCTGAGGCAAACAGACCTCCAGGGTGCCACCTCCAGAGCCCCGGGAGACAGGTCCTCATGGGGATCTGAGGAGACGGGGTCCTCAGCACGAGGCTGACCACCGGCTAAAGGCAGCCCCGGGGGTGGGGGGCACAGGCCTTCCTGCTGGGGGTGCAGGCCATTCGATGTCTCCCAGTCCACCGTGGTGGGCGGTGGACGGTGGGCACTGGGTGTCACACTTCCCAGAGAGCCTGTGAGGGATGGGGCTGCGCTGCCACTCACTGTGGGGTGGGGTTGCACCTGGCACTCGCCCAGGGCTGCAGGTCACTTACTCGCCCAGGGCTGCAGGTCACTCACTCGCCCAGGGCTGCAGGTCACTCACTCGCCCAGGACTGCAGGTCACTCACTCGCCCAGGGCTGCAGGTCACCCACTCGCCCAGGACTGCAGGTCACTCACTCGCCCAGGGCTGCAGGTCACTCACTCGCCCAGGACTGCAGGTCACTCACTCACCCAGGGCTGCAGGTCACCCACTTGCCCAGGGCTGCAGGTCACCCACTTGCCCAGGGCTGCAGGTCACTCACCCAGGACTGCAGGTCACTCACTCGCCCAGGGCTGCAGGTCACTCACTCGCCCAGGGCTGTAGGTCTCCCACTCACCCAGGGCTGCAGGTCACCCACTCGCCCAGGGCTGCAGGTTACTCACCAAGGACTGCAGGTCACTCACTCACCCAGGACTGCAGGTCACTCACTCACCCAGGGCTGCAGGTCACTCACTCACCCAGGGCTGCAGGTCACTCACTCGCCCAGGGCTGTAGGTCACTCACTCGCCCAGGGCTGCAGGTCACTCGCCCAGGGCTGCAGGTCACTCACTCGCCCAGGACTGCAGGTCACTCACTCGCCCAGGGCTGCAGGTCACTCACCCAGGACTGCAGGTCACTCACTCACCCAGGGCTGCAGGTCACTCACTCGCCCAGGGCTGCAGGTCACTCACTCGCCCAGGGCTGTAGGTCACTCACTCGCCCAGGGCTGCAGGTCACTCACTCACCCAGGGCTGCAGGTCACTCACTCGCCCAGGGCTGCAGGTCACTCACTCGCCCAGGGCTGCAGGTCACCCACTCGCCCAGGGCTGCAGGTCACTCACCCAGGACTGCAGGTCACTCACTTGCCCAGGGCTGCAGGTCACTCACTCACCCAGGGCTGCAGGTCACTCGCCGAGGGCTGCAAGTCACCCACTTGCCCAGGGCTGCAGGTCACTCACCAAGGACTGCAGGTCACTCACTCGCCCAGGGCTGCAGGTCTCCCACTTGCCCAGGGCTGCAGGTCACTCACTCGCCCAGGGCTGCAGGTCACTCGCCCAGGGCTGCAGGTCACTCACCCGGGACTGCAGGTCACTCACTCGCCCAGGGCTGCAGGTCACTCACCCAGGACTGCAGGTCACTCACTCGCCCAGGGCTGCAGGTCACCCACTTGCCCAGGGCTGCAGGTCACCCACTCGCCCAGGGCTGCAGGTCACTCGCCCAGGGCTGCAGGTCACTCACCCAGGACTGCAGGTCACTCACCCAGGACTGCAGGTCACTCACTCGCCCAGGGCTGCAGGTCACCCACTTGCCCAGGGCTGCAGGTCACTCACTCGCCCAGGGCTGCAGGTCACTCACTCGCCCAGGGCTGCAGGTCACTCACTCGCCCAGGGCTGCAGGTCACCCACTCGCCCAGGGCTGCAGGTCACTCACCCGGGACTGCAGGTCACTCACTCGCCCAGGGCTGCAGGTCACTCACCCAGGACTGCAGGTCACTCACTCGCCCAGGGCTGCAGGTCACCCACTTGCCCAGGGCTGCAGGTCACCCACTCGCCCAGGGCTGCAGGTCACTCGCCCAGGGCTGCAGGTCACTCGCCCAGGGCTGCAGGTCACTCACCCAGGACTGCAGGTCACTCACCCAGGACTGCAGGTCACTCACTCGCCCAGGGCTGCAGGTCACCCACTTGCCCAGGGCTGCAGGTCACTCACTCGCCCAGGGCTGCAGGTCACTCACTCGCCCAGGGCTGCAGGTCACTCACTCGCCCAGGGCTGCAGGTCACCCACTCGCCCAGGGCTGCAGGTCACTCACCCGGGACTGCAGGTCACTCACTCGCCCAGGGCTGCAGGTCACTCACCCAGGACTGCAGGTCACTCACTCGCCCAGGGCTGCAGGTCACCCACTTGCCCAGGGCTGCAGGTCACCCACTCGCCCAGGGCTGCAGGTCACTCGCCCAGGGCTGCAGGTCACTCACCCAGGACTGCAGGTCACTCACCCAGGACTGCAGGTCACTCACTCGCCCAGGGCTGCAGGTCACTCACTCGCCCAGGGCTGCAGGTCACCCACTTGCCCAGGGCTGCAGGTCACTCACTCGCCCAGGGCTGCAGGTCACTCACTCACCCAGGACTGCAGGTCACTCACTCGCCCAGGGCTGCAGGTCACTCACTCGCCCAGGGCTGCAGGTCACCCACTCGCCCAGGGCTGCAGGTCACTCACTCGCCCAGGGCTGCAGGTCACTCACTCGCCCAGGACTGCAGGTCACTCACTCGCCCAGGGCTGCAGGTCACTCACTCGCCCAGGGCTGCAGGTCACTCGCCCAGGGCTGCAGGTCACTCACTCGCCCAGGGCTGCAGGTCACCCACTCGCCCAGGGCTGCTGGTCACTCACCCCAGGGCCCAGATGCAGCGCTGGCAGAAGCGGTGGCCACAGCCCGTCTGGTGGGGGTTGTGCAGCACGGCCCTGCAGTGGGCACACCGGTACCGCTCCTCCAGCTGCTCCAGGAAGTGGTACTGCTCGTCGGGCTCGAAGTCCAGGGACACGGCACCGCTGGAGTTCTGGCGGTCGAAGCCGGGCGTCCCGGTGTGGCCCTCCACAGTGGCCATCCTGACCCTGGGGTGGGAGCTGTGGTCAGACGCTTCCTTCCAGCCTGCTCAGTTCCCCCAGATCTTGTGGGGGGCCGGGAGAGTTAAACATTTTTTTTCAATTTTAGAGGAAGGGATTTAAAAATAATCGGGGGGTGGGCGGTGTCACACCCGGTTAAAGTACGCATAGTACTAAGAGCAAGGACCTGGGTTCAAGTCCCTGCTCCCCACCTGCAGGGGGGAACGCTTCACAAGTCAATAATTGAATGGGGGAGAGAGACAGAGAGACCCCTGCAGCCCTGCTTCTTCACTCGTGAGGTTTTTCCTCTTCAGGTGGGGGCCCGGGGCTTGAACCTGGGTCCTTGCTCACTGGAAAGTGTGTGCTCAGCCAGGTGCACCACCATCTGGCCCGCGTCTTATTTTTCTTTCTCCCTTTCCCCCTCTCCCTTCTTTCTCAATTTCTCTCTGTCCTGTCCAATAAAATAGAAAAGATGGCCAACAGCAGTAGACTCATAGTGCAAAAAATAAAAATGTCTGTATATTATCGAGGGATCCATGATTCACAGTAAATATGGTTGTTGGTCCACGTGTAAGATGTCGTCTCAGCTTTCTGCAGAAAACATCCCCCCCAACCTAGGTCCTCCACCACCAGGTACCAGCCCCCCGCCTCCCCAGTCCTTCACTTTGGTGCAATGCTCCAAGGGGAAGATTTATTTATTTTTTTAAACTTTTTTTTCTTTTTAAAAATATTTATTTATTTATTCTCTTTTGTTGTCCTTGTTGTTTTATTGTTGTAGTTATTATTGTTTTCATCGTTGTTAAATAGGACAGAGAGAAATGGGGAGAGGAGGGGAAGACAGAGAGGGGGAGAGAAAGACAGACACCTGCAGACCTGCTTCACCGCCTGTGAAGTGACTCCCCTGCAGGTGGGGAGCCGGGGGCTCGAACTGGGATCCTTAGGCCGGTTGTAGCGATTTACGCCACGTGTGCTTAACCCACTGTGCTACTGCCCGATTCCCTATTTTTTTTAGTATTTTTACTGACATGTGCTCCAGATGCAGAGACACTCTCCCGGGTTGTTTCTTTGATAAGTCAGAACATTTTTCTTTTCTTTTTCCCAGAGCCCTGCTCAGTTCTGGTTTGTGGTGGTGCAGGGGATTGAACCTGGGACCTGGGAACCTCAGGCATGAGAGTTTGTCTGCAGAACCACTGTGCCCTCTCCCCTGCCCTCCTGAGATGTTTCTGACACATGGTTCTGGGGAGTGAACCGGGCACATGCCGCCACTCTGGCCACGTGGCCCAGGTCTCCAGTTTTGTTTTTCACAGAAAGGTGTTGCCTCACTGCTCATGGTCTCCTGTGTGGTGCTGGGCTCGAACCCAGGGCCTGCTGCACAGAAGGTGTGTGCTCCGGGGAGCTATTTCTCAGCCCCACTTTTGATTTTTTTTTTTTAACCAGAACACTGCTTAGCTCTGGCTAATGGTGTTGCGGGGATTGAACCGGAGACCTCAGAGCCTCAGGCATGAGAGTCTGTTTGTATAACCATTATGCTATCCACCCCTGCCCCACTTATGAATTCTTGACATGAATACATTATGTCTTCAGAAATAAATAAGTGTATAAAATGATAGCCAGACTCCCGCTGCCAGCTCTGACCCAGGGGACCCTTTCACTCACCATTGCCCCTTTATTTTATTTTAGGGTCATTCAAGTGTGTGTGGTGGGGTGCCCTGGACTCTGCACACACAATCTCACACCTCCAGGTTGCCTTTAAAAAAACCAAAAACCACAAGGACCGGCATAAAGATCCCGGTTCGAGCCCCCGGCTCCCCACCTGCAGGGGAGTCGCTTCACAGGCGGTGAAGCAGGTCTGCAGGTGTCTGTCTTTCTCTCCCCCTCTGTCTTCCCCTCCTCTCTCCATTTCTCTCTGTCCTGTACAACAATGACGGCATCAGTAACAACAATAATAACTACAACAGTAAAACAACAAGGGTAACAAAAGGGAATAAATATTTAAAATGCTTAAAAAAAGAAAATATATTTAAAAAAAAGCAAAAACAAGGGGATGTGAGGTGGTGCACCTGGCTGAGTGCACATGCTACAGTATAAAGGGACCTGGGTTCAAGATCCTGGTCTCTACCTGCAGGGGGAAAGTTTAGCAAGTGGTGAAGCAGGGCTGCACGTGTCTCCCTGTCTCTTGCCCTCCCTACCTCCCCCTCCCCTCTCAATTTCCATCTCTATCTAGTATTAAACAAATAAAGATTAGAAAAAACATCTGGGAAAGAAAATCAATGGGCAAGGAGCTGGGTTCAGGCCCCCCGTCCCCACTTGCAGGGGGGCTTCACAAGCGGGGTCTGCGGGTGTCTCTCCCTTCCTCATTCTTCTCTCTTTTTTTTTTTTTACCATGGCCCTGCTCAGCTCTGGCTTACAGTAGTGTGGGGATTGAACCTGGGACTTTGGAGCCTCAGGCAGGAGAGTCTCTTTGCAGAACCATTCTGCTGTCTACTCCCCCACTCCCCCACCCCTGTCTCCCTCTATCAATCCCTTCCCTTTCAATTTCTGGCTGTCTCTATCCAATAAATAAATGAAGATAATAAAAACAAAGAAACAAACAGCTCAGACACAGCAAAGAAGCTTCTTCCAGTGCCACGGGGCCTCTCCAGTGGTGCTAGGGCTCTGGCCGGAGCCGCACACAGGCAAGGCTGGTGCCCTTCCGCTAAGCTGCTTCTCAGCCGGGGGCCTGTGGGTAAGTGCAGCTCGCCCAGCTGATGCCCCTGAAGGGGCTTTGCGGAAACCCCCAGCAGGGACCTCACTCCTGTCCGCCAGGACCCCAGGGAGTTGGAGCCAGGCCTCCCCACCGGCAGGAAGGCACAGCTGAGGCCGGCACCCCTAGGCTCTGCCGTCCCAGCAGAAGTGGGGGGCTCGGAGGCTGGACCAGGGGCAGGGCCCCGCTACTCCGGAGACCGTGCTGGGCAGGGGTGCAGGAGGCTGTGCTCACGGTTCTGCAGATGAAGCCTCTAGTCTGTCCTGTCTGTCCTGCGGGCTAGAGCGAGGCTCACAGCCCCAGGGTCCAGCTCCACACCCACACTTCCTGCTCCCTCCACCTAGTGCCTGTCCCCGCTGGCCCGGGGGTGGCCACGGAGGGGAGGGAGGGCAGCGGAGCAGCGAGCTTCCTGTCTGTGGAGCAGGCGAGCTGAGCAGAAGGCTTCATCACACCCTGTGGCTTGAGAGCACCTTCTCCTCTGGCCGCTTCCTGCCGACAGTGTGGCTGAGACAAGCCCGGCTGGGCTGACTGCCCCAGCACCCCGGGAGGGGTGAGCACCGTGGCCCTCTCTCACTGGCCCCTGGTTGCGGTGCCCAGGCCCCAGGGGGATGACGGTCGGTGTGCTGGGTCCCTCCAGGTGCCCCTTGAGACCAGGCTCACGCCTGCATGACCAGCATCTAAATGTGGCCTCCAGGAGCAGAGCTGGGGGTGGAAGGCTCAGTAGGAAGCCCCGGCCGGGCCCCAGGCCTCTCTCTTCTGGGCCCCCACCCCCGGCCCATGTCCGCCAGAGCTGAGCGCTGCTCTGGTCTCTTCCAATAAACTCATCCGAAAATGAATGGATGGTAGACGCACCTCAGGCAGAAAAAGATCAAGAGTAAAACTAAAGGGCCCCGGTAGTGGCTCACCTGGTTAAACAGACATAGTACTGGGAGTCGGGCGGCAGCGCAGCGGGTTAAGCCCACGTGGCGCAAAGCGCAAGGACCGGTGTCAGGATCCCGGTTTGAGCCCCCGTCTCCTCACCTGCAGGGGAGTCGCTTCACAAGCGGTGAAGCAGGTCTGCAGGTGTCTCTCTGTTTCTCTCTATCTCCCCTTCCTCACTCAATTTCTCTGTCCTAGCCAATGGAAAAAATGGCCTCCAGGAGCAGAGGATTCATACTGCGGTGAGAAACGGCCCAGTTGGTCGTAGCCTTTTCACTGATGTTTACTGATCCAGTCTGACTACAGACCCCGGTTGTACACGTCTCCGTGACCACAACCACGCCTTGTTTTACTTCAAAGTTAGCTTAGACTCCCCGGCCCCTCCTCACGCTTCCTTTCCCATCCTAATCACACTGTAAGCTTAGACTCCCCGGCCCCCTCCTCACGCTTCCTTTCCATCCTAATCACACTGTAAGCTTAGACTCCCCAGCCCCCTCCTCACGCTTCCTTTCCATCCTAGACACACTGTAAGCTTAGACTCCCCGGCCCCCTCCTCACGCTTCCTTTCCATCCTAGACACACTGTAAGCTTAGACTCCCCGGGGCCCCCTCCTCACGCTTCCTTTCCATCCTAGTCATACTGTAAGCTTAGACTCCCCGGCCCCCTCCTCACGCTTCCTTTCCCATCCTAATCACACTGTAAGCTTAGACTCCCCGGGGCCCCCTCCTCACGCTTCCTTTCCATCCTAATCACACTGTAAGCTTAGACTCCCCGGGGCCCCCTCCTCACGCTTCCTTTCCCATCCTAATCACACTGTAAGCTTAGACTCCCCGGCCCCCTCCTCACGCTTCCTTTCCATCCTAATCACACTGTAAGCTTAGACTCCCCGGCCCCCTCCTCATGCTTCCTTTCCCATCCTAGACACACTGTAAGCTTAGACTCCCCGGGGCCCCCTCCTCACGCTTCCTTTCCCATCCTAATCACACTGTAAGCTTAGACTCCCCGGCCCCCTCCTCACGCTTCCTTTCCCATCCTAGTCACACTGTAAGCTTAGACTCCCCGGCCCCCTCCTCACGCTTCCTTTCCCATCCTAGTCACACTGTAAGCTTAGACTCCCCGGCCCCCTCCTCACGCTTCCTTTCCATCCTAATCACACTGTAAGCTTAGACTCCCCGGCCCCCTCCTCACGCTTCCTTTCCATCCTAGTCACACTGTAAGCTTAGACTCCCCGGCCCCCTCCTCACGCTTCCTTTCCATCCTAGTCACACTGTAAGCTTAGACTCCCCGGCCCCCTCCTCACGCTTCCTTTCCATCCTAGACACACTGTAAGCTTAGACTCCCCGGCCCCCTCCTCACGCTTCCTTTCCCATCCTAATCACACTGTAAGCTTAGACTCCCCGGCCCCCTCCTCACGCTTCCTTTCCCATCCTAGTCACACTGTAAGCTTAGACTCCCCGGCCCCCTCCTCACGCTTCCTTTCCCATCCTAGACACACTGTAAGCTTAGACTCCCCGGCCCCCTCCTCACGCTTCCTTTCCATCCTAATCACACTGTAAGCTTAGACTCCCCGGCCCCCTCCTCACGCTTCCTTTCCCATCCTAGTCACACTGTAAGCTTAGACTCCCCGGCCCCCTCCTCACGCTTCCTTTCCCATCCTAGACACACTGTAAGCTTAGACTCCCCGGCCCCCTCCTCATGCTTCCTTTCCATCCTAATCACACTGTAAGCTTAGACTCCCCGGCCCCCTCCTCACGCTTCCTTTCCATCCTAGTCATACTGTAAGCTTAGACTCCCCAGCCCCCTCCTCATATCTGTTCCCATCCCCTTTTTCCCGAACGTTAGATTGCGAGCCAATTCCCACTCGCCAAATGGGAAGAGGACAGCCTGTTCCCGAGACCTAGAATGTAAAAGGGCCCCGAAGATTGCCCTTGGTGAGCTTGCTGGCTTACACCCTGCACCCTTATATACACAGAAGTAGACTTTGCCTTGCTCATGACTCTCGGTCTGTCAGTCCTTGTTTTAAGGTGTAGACAGAGTGTGTTTTCACACTGTTTCCCACACTGCCAATACCCAGTGATAATCCTCGAGGCAAAAAAAGAAAAAGTGGAGTCGGGTGGCAGCGCAGCGGGTTAAGCGCACATAGTGCAAAGCGCAAGGACTGGCTCAAGGACCCCAGTTGAAGCCCCCGGCTCCCCACCTGCAGGGGGGTCACGCTTCACAGGAGGTGAAGCAGGTCTGCAGGTGTCTATCTCTCCCCTTCTGTCTTCCCCATCTCTCTCCATTTCTCTCTGTCCTATCCAACAACAACAGTAATGGCAACAACAGTGGAGAAAAGATGGCCACCCGGAGCAGTGGATTCATAGTGCAGGCACCAAGCCCCAGCGACGCCCCTGGAGGGAAACAAACAAACAAACAAACACTATTAAACTAAAAGACACCACTGAAGTCTAAACGGCGTTGGGCTTAAGCCACACTACTACACGACATCCACAGCGACACCACTTGAGGACAAACTGGCCAGCTCGACTTCATTTTACACAATGGTTCCTGCTCTGTGAAAGAATGAAACAGTTCGGTGCGGAGAGATAACTCACTCAGTAGGGTGTGTACCTTGCCGTGGGCGCAGTCTGGGTTCGAACCTCTACACCACAGTGCCAGGGGGCCCCCCCGCCATCTGAAATGGGAGAATCAGACTCAGTCTGAGAGCAGAGAAACTACGTGCGTGACGTCCTAGTGTTGTCTAATGGGGAAAACGCAAGTCACAACGTGAGACGGAATACGCTCACAAGAAACAGGCTGAGCTAGAGAGTCTTAAAGCACAACCATGAGAAAGGGAACCTGAGGGCCGGTGGCGGCACACCCGGCTAAGCGCACACATGACGGTGTGCAAGAACCCGGGTTCAAGGCCCAGTCTCCTCCTGCAGGGGGGCTTCATGAGAGGTGAAACAGGGCGGCAGGGGTCTCTCTGTTCCTCCCCTCTCCCTCTCCCTCTCAATTTCTCGGTCTCTATCCAATAATAAATAAAAATAGTATTTAAAAATAAAGGGAAACAAGTTAATTAAAAGCAGGTCAACAGAGTGTGAGCTCAGACCTGCAGGGATGCAGAGGCCACACAGGCTCCTGTGCTGACTACGGGCCCCAGCTCAGATTGACGGGGTTACAGTCAACAACATTTATACACTTTCCTCTCTCCCCTGATTCGGCTTTCTAGTTCTTTTTCCAATCATGACACCATCTCCCCAGATAATAACCTGGGTCCACCTGCAAAAACTTGTAAAGTCATGGGCTCCTTGGAATAGCCCTAAAAATAGACCAACCAGCTTTCTCCAAAACGGAGACCCCCAAATCTCATCTGCTCTAGTCTTGCCTTTAGGTTCCTGATTATTAAACAGTTTGTTCTGCTTTATATCTTACTTCCTTTCAGCCACCACGCTGCAGATGCTGTCATGATGCCACCCTGACCTCCCTGGGCAGACAGACGCCCTCACCCGTGTGTCCTGGAGCCTCCCCTCCCCAGAGCCCTGCCCCACTAGGGACAGACAGACACAGGCTGGGGGTGTGGATCCACCTGCCAACACCCATGTCCAGCGGAGAAGCAATGACAGAAGCCAGACCTCCCACCTTCTGCTCCCCATAAAGAATTCTGGTCCATCCTCCCAGAGGGATAAAGAACAGGGAAGCTTCCAGTGGAGGGGACGGAACAGGGAACTCTGGTGGTGGGAACTGTGTGGAATTGTACCCCTGTTATACTATGGCCTTGTCACTATTTCTATTTTATAAATAAATTAAAAAAAAATAAGGGCCGAGTGTCTACTAGACACATCCTCAAAGACACACATGGAGACACATGTGGCAAGGGTGTCCTGACAGAGGAGAGAGCCCCCAGGAGACGACAGCTGTGAAGCCAGACAAGGACAGAGAGACAGACAGGGATGGACTGTGACAGGTGGGACCTTCCAGAGTGTGAGCTGAGCAGCAGAGCAGGTGCCAGGGAGGAGGGGGGGGAGTGCAAGTGGTGGAGCCTTCCAGAAGCTTGTCTGGGGACAGGGAGGGGACAGAGGGACATGGGGGAGGGGACGGGAGAGGGGTCTTCTAGAGGAGGAGTCAGAGGCTGCAGGGGAGGGGGCACCTTGGTTTTCTACTGGACACATAAATTCTGGGACCTGGTTTCTCAGACGTCTGTGGACTCCAGCCCCTGAATGCAGAGCAGACTGGGTGTAGAGCGAGGCTCCCTGAGCAGGGAAGGGGTGGGACACCCATGGGTGGCCGGGAGCCACTGCCCAGCCGCACCACCCGTGGGCGGCGAGCACCCTAACTCATGGGGAGACATGGATTCCCACCACCCTGCCTGCCATCAGCAACCAGGCCCCTCCCACAAGCACCCCCATGGGGGGCAGATTCACTCTGAGTTCCGCCCTGGTCCCCCCACCCCAGGTCAGGCAGGGCCTGGGGGGGGCAAGTGGGTCCCTGATGTAAGGTACCGCGTCAAAGCCACTCTGGTCACTCAGGGACACCCACCCGCCATGGCTCTGCTGGGGGAGTTCTGCCCAGAGACCTGCAGGAGCCCCGCACCTGCTCTGAGGAGCCCCAACTGTGACCAGTGCTGGGGCATCAAATTAAAATCGGGCTTTTGGGGACTGGGCGTTGGCACTCCCAGTCTAATGCACGCAGTACTAAGCGCAAGACCCACACAAGGACCCGGGTTCAAGCACCTAGTTCCCCACCTGCAAGGGTAAGATTCATGAGTGGTGAAGCAAGTCTGCAGGTGTCTCTGTCTTTCTCCCCCTCTACCTTCCCCTCCTCTCCCAATTTCTCTCTGTCTCTATCGTATAAAATGGAAAAAATGGCTTCCAGGAACTGTGGATTCACAGTGTTGGCACCAAGCCTCAGCGATAACCCTGGAGGCAATTAATTAATTAATTAAAATTGGGCTTTTGCCAGGTTGACGGGGGGGCAGCAGCCCAGAGCTGGGCTAGTGGAGTTCCAGGAGACGTCTCAGCGTCCAGCACCAGCTTGCAGCATTCCGAGTGTCACAGGTGAGGCTCACACCTGGATACTGACTAGGACACATGCTGCCCCTGCCCCGGGGGGCTGGGGGCCCCCCTTCCCTGCTCCCCACAGGCCCCATCTCCACCGCAGGTCTGTGTCCAGTCTCTCCTGCCTGGCAGCGGGCGGGTCTCTGCTTGCTGACGGCCGCATTCGGTCTCACCTGGGAGGCAGCTGGCCTCACTCTCTCCCGGGTCTCCTGGGCATTGATGGCCAGAAGGACAGATATGTCTTCAGCCCAGGTGTCTGCAGTCTCTGAGGCCTTCTGTCCCCTGGGTCCTCTGGTGAATTCTCAGACCAGGCTGGTCTGTGGGGACTGCGGGAGGGGGAGGTCCCCTCTTTCCCCTATTCCCCCCCTCCACCCCTGGAGAAGTGAGATGTCAGGCTGACAGACAGTTAGGCTAAGCTGCCTTCTGCTGGGGGTTCCAGTAGGGCCAGGAGCACCCTGTCTCTCCAGAGCCCCTGCACGTGTCCAGCCATCTGTCCCGGCAGCTGAGTCCAGCGGTCACATACACGCTCAGGCCTCCCTGCCACACTGCAGCTGCTCTGCTGACACCAAGTCACCCAGCTGATCTGGGGCACAGGCGTGGCCACTCCAGGGGCCCCTTGCTTGGTGACTGAGGGGACACAGACACCCCCAGGGGAATGGCGGGGGGGGGGTGCAGGCCCAGGGGGACAGAGTGAGCACAGATGGCCAGAGCGTGAATTCACCAGCAGGAATGACCCTTTGCTGCGGGGACAGACACAGAGGCCTCGGCTGTCTGTCTGTCTGTCACCGCCCTTCCCATGGCTGGAAGGGGCTACCTCCAAACTGCCCACCCCCCAGCACAAGGAGAGTAGGCAGGTCACCACCTCTGCAGGCTCCAGGGTGGGTGAGCTGATGGCTGCCGAGGACGAGGGCCTGGGCCACCTGCAGCTCCTGTGCCTGGCGGGTCCCTAAGTGCTCAGACAGGAGCCTCTTGCCCCTCTGGGCCTGGGGTGGGGGTGCTCCAAGCCCAAGTGTACAGCCTCCCGCCCAGGCTGACAGCAAGAGGAAAGAGCTCACCCAGCCACAAAGCCACTTCCGACTCTCCAGCCGGGGGGAGGGGGGGCACAGAGGTGAGCAGGCAGCACCCAGCAGCACCTCACCAGCACCCTGCATCCCTCCGGTGTGCAGCCTGCAGCTGGAGGCCAGCCAGCCCCTCCTGGGGGTCACCACCCCCAGGCCCCACACACAAGCACACACCCTCATGACATGCACACACCGCACTCCTGTACACAGGACACAGTCCTTGCCACACAGACAGACAGACAGACAGACACACACCCAGACCACACAGTACACATGTGCACACACACGCCATCACACACTGGACCACACACTACACATGTGCAAACACACGCCATCACACACTGGACCACACAGTACACATGTGCAGACCATCACACACCTGGACCACACAGTACATGTATGCACACACCATCACACACTGGACCACACAGTACATGTATGCACACACACCATCACACACATGTACACACAGTACCAGGCCACACACCCCATCACACACAGACACAAGATCACACACAGATACACACCCTTACCACATGTGTGTACACGGACACATGCATGCACAACAGACAAGCACACAGACACACACACATACAGACACACGTCCTGTGACAGCTGGGCCACATGCTCACACACGTTCACACCCCAAGACTCGCCACTTGTGGCTTTGACGCGGTACCTTATGTCAGGGACCCTGCCTGACCTGGGTGGGGGGACCAGGGCGGAACTCAGAGTGAATCTGCCCCCCATGGGGGTGCTCGTGGGAGGGGCCAGGGTGCTGATGGCAGGCAGGGTGCTGGGAACCCATGTCTCCCCATGAGCTAGGGTGCTCACATCCCACGGGTGGTGCGGATGGGCAGCACCTATCCGTCCTGACCCGTCGCAGCCAGCGGGTCCTGGGGTCCCGGGCAGGGCGGGGAGCGGCTGTCCCTGGGGCCCCAACCGAGTTCCAAGGAAAGTGTCACTTCGCCAAATAAGGGGTGGGAACCGTGGGCACGGCGGGCAGGACGGGCGGAGGGCTGCGGGCACCATGCTCCCTGGCATCTGATGAGGGGCTGGGGCTCCCCAGGCCAGGGGCACCCTCCCCGCTGACCCCATCACACCCCCAGACCAGGGGCGCCCCCCCCCCCCGCTGACCCCCTCACACCCCCAGACCAGGGGCGCCCCCCCCCCCCGCTGACCCCCTCACACCCCCAGACCAGGGGCGCCCCCCCCGCTGACCCCCTCACACCCCCAGACCAGGGGCGCCCCCCCCCCCGCTGACCCCCTCACACCCCCAGACCAGGGGCGCCCCCCCCCCCCCGCTGACCCCATCACACCCCCAGGCCAGGGGCGCCCTCCCCGCTGACCCCATCACACCCCCAGGCCAGGGGCGCCCCCCCCGCTGACCCCATCACACCCCCAGGCCAGGGGCGCCCCCCCCCGCTGACCCCATCACACCCCCAGGCCAGGGGCGCCCCCCCCCGCTGACCCCATCACACCCCCAGACCAGGGGCGCCCTCCCCGCTGACCCCATCACACCCCCAGGCCAGGGGCGCCCTCCCCGCTGACCCCATCACACCCCCAGACCAGGGGCGCCCCCCCCCGCTGACCCCCTCACACCCCCAGACCAGGGGCGCCCCCCCCCGCTGACCCCATCACACCCCCAGGCCAGGGGCGCCCCCCCCGCTGACCCCATCACACCCCCAGGCCAGGGGCGCCCCCCCCGCTGACCCCATCACACCCCCAGGCCAGGGGCGCCCCCCCCCGCTGACCCCATCACACCCCCAGGCCAGGGGCGCCCCCCCCGCTGACCCCATCACACCCCCAGGCCAGGGGCGCCCTCCCCGCTGACCCCATCACACCCCCAGACCAGGGGCGCCCCCCCCCGCTGACCCCATCACACCCCCAGGCCAGGGGCGCCCCCCCCGCTGACCCCATCACACCCCCAGGCCAGGGGCGCCCTCCCCGCTGACCCCATCACACCCCCAGACCAGGGGCGCCCCCCCCCCGCTGACCCCATCACACCCCCAGGCCAGGGGCGCCCCCCCCGCTGACCCCATCACACCCCCAGGCCAGGGGCGCCCTCCCCGCTGACCCCCTCGTCCTTAGCCCAGGTGCCGGGCCCCGCGGAGGTCGCCCCCAGACCCCGCGAGGCGACCCCAGCCCCGCCGCGGAGGCGCCCTGCAGACGACCCCCCGCCAGACCTCCAGCTCCCCGGGCGCCCGCTGCGAGCCCCCACGAGACACCCCGCCGGCACCCCTACCCCTGGCGGGGACACTTGGGGGCTTGTGGGCGGGAGCCCCCCTTTCGGTTCCGGGAGAGGACGAGTCGCAGCTCCCCGCCCGCGGCCCTGGGATCGAACCCAGCAGCGCCCCGGACTCACTTGCGGTCCTCGCCTGCCCGCAGCTCGGCTCCTTCCACCAGCGCCGCGCGGCCGGCAGGGGCGGGGCCACGGGAGGGCGGGGCCTCGGTGTGGGCGGGGCCACACAGAGGGGCGTGGTCGCGCTCGGGATCCGCCCCGTGGGCGGGGCTAGCACGAGGGGCGGGGCAGAGGACAGCCGTTCAGTCCGCAGCCCTGGGGGATGAGGGGCCATTGGGGAGGACGGGGTCAGCGTGCGCTCAGGGGGTTGCAGTGGGGATGCGGTGGGAGCCGGGGGTTCTGGCCAGGTGGGGTCCTGTTGGGGTCAGGAGTCGAGGAGGGACTGCAGGGGCTCGCCCCCGCCTGCCTGCAGCCCACTGGCACCCTTGCGCCCCAGTCCGCAGGCTCTCTGCCCCCAGCGCCCTTGCAGGCCTGGCCTGGCCCGCGCCGGCTGATGGTCCTTCCTGCGGAGCTCGGTCCCGAGCCGGGGGTCCGCCCCTCACGGGTCCTCTGGGAGCCATCCCACCACCTGGGTGCCTGTGGCCCTCACCTGAGGGGCTCCCCACGACATGCTTGGGTGCAGCCTCACGGCGCTGGTGGTCACGCACTCTAGGACTGCGAGGTCCAGAGAAGTGACATTAGGGGCCGGTGGGCCAGGCCTCGGGTCCCTCTCCCTCCCCAGCACCCCTGTCCCGCTAAGCCGGGCGACCTCTGTGCAGACCCGCCCAGAAGAGCCCGCTGGAAACCGTGGGATTCCCACACCCGCTCCACTCCACCCAGCAGGCATCAGGGAGGCTCCTGCACTGCTCAGGGGACAGGCTGTGGCTTGGGGTCGCCACCCTCGTGCCACTGGCAGAGAGGGGCGGGGGGGGGGGTCTGGGGGAGCAGCCCCAGTCACCTCAAATCCAGACTTGGACTCTTGGCTATGCAGCCAGACACTCCCCACCGCCAGCACCACCCAAGCTGGGACTCTGGATCTGCCCCAGACCATGTTTGAGAAACACATTCCTGTTCACAAGTTTCGAGAGGCAGATCTAGGAGCCCGTCCGTCAGGAGAGACGCCATCCTTAGCCTCTCAGATTGAAGGTGGTCGGAAGGACTTACAGACTCATGCAGAAAGAAAGCAGACGGACAATCACAGATTTTACTCAAGTCTTTGTTAATACTTAGTTTCTGTTGTTGCTGCCGGGGCCTCACTATTCTAGGCCACTTTTATGTGTATGTACACACACACACACACACACACACACACACACACACAGAGATAGAGAGAAAGAGAGACAGAGACAGAGACAGACAGAGAGGAAGACACCACAGGACTTCCTCCAGTGCAGTGAAGCAGGGTTTTGAATGTGGGTCCTGTGTATGACAAAGCAGGCAGGCTATCCAAGTGAGCTGTCTAGCTGGCTCAAACTCACAAGTCCTGACACACGCCGGTGCTGGGCTCAGTGCTTTAGCTTTGTTCTCCCACTTCACAGCAAACTGTCTTAGAGGTGAGAAAACTCGTCTCTTGAACAATTTGGCCTCAACTGCAAAATTCTTAGTTTGGAAGGGGTGGGATTTGAACCAGGTAAGTTTGGTTCTCAGACATCTAGTCACTATCCCTCTTCACCTCTCTAAGAAATGACTGGGGTGCAGTCAGAGGAAGCAACTTAAAGGAGACGTGTCTGAGGAGTTTTATGTTCTCCAAGTATTTCTTGTGCTACCAACAAAACCCAGCCGTCAGACTAAATTCACCTGCACAGCTAAGAGCAGGATGGGGTTGTAGCTATACGTTTACACAGAAGTAAAAAGACTATTTTTTTCCTGCCTCCAGGGTTATTGTTGGGGCTCGATGCAGCACTGTGAACCCACAGCTCCTGGAGGCTGCTTTTTCCCTTTTGTTGCTCTTGCTGTCTACTGCTATTATTATTGTTGTTATTGATGTCATTGTTGGATAGGACAGAGAGAAATGGAGAGAGGAGGAGAAGACAGAGAGGGGGAGAGAAAGACAGACACCTGCAGACCTGCTTCACTGCCTGTGAAGCGACTCCCCTGCAGGTGGGGAGCCGGGGGCTCAAACCGGGATCCTTTAGCTTTGTGCCATGTGCGCCTAACCCGCTGTGCTACCGCCCGGCCCCCTATTTTTTTTTAAATGAGCTTCACCTGAACACCTTAAGAGTGCCAGGGAGACAGCATAATGGTTATGCAAAAAGACTGTCATGCCTGAGAATCCAAAGTCCCGGGTTCAATCCCCAGCACTACTATCAGCTAGCCAGAGCTGAACAGTGCTCTGGTCTCTTGGTCCCTCCTCCTGTGTGTCTTATTAAATTTAACTTATTAAATTAATAAGTTAAATACACGCACGATTATTCCCAGAAGGCAGGAAGACAAGATCAGGCTGTTTCATTGCTGGGTAAGTGGACCAGGGGTTGGAAACCCTTGCTGTAGACCGAGCGGGAGGACGCCCCCTGGTGGAGGCGGTCTTGATCCTGCAGCCCCTGTACCAAGCGCCCTGAGCCAAGGGCTACTGAGAGCCAGCAGGGTCTCCTGTTGGGACATCTCCGTGGGCTCTGGACTGTGCCTCTAACTTAACTTCCGGTGCTAACGGCAGTGCAGGGGGGGGCGGCTCAGCAGAAGGTGAAAGTAGCCGGCCATCCCCGCGGGCAGGGGTGGGCGCCCGGAGTGCCAGGGGAGAACTCAGGGGCCCTGCCGCGGAGCCTTCTCTGCTTTGTATTTGTGGACCAGCGACACCAAGCCCCTCTGCCTCTGTCAAATAAGCCTGAGAAGCCCACCCTGCCTGAGAGCGGGCTGACCCGGACGGGGAGTTGTTGTTAGACAGACCTGTTTTCCTCAAAGGTGACCCTTTGTTCCAGTTTACCCACTGCACCCCCAGGGGCATCTCAGCTGCTTCCAAGCCTGGGCAGTTCTGGGACATGTCGCCGTGGGCCCTGGAGTGGACACTGTCCCCGCAGTGTGCAGCCCACGTGACACCTGAGCTCTAGAGTCCCAGGAAGACCACGGTCCTTCTGTTCCACGTGCTTCCCTCAGGCCTCACCTCCCGAGCACAGACCCAGCACCCAGCACCCAGCACCCGCTTTGAAACAGCAGCGCTGCTGGACCCTGAGCCGCACATCCTGCTCCTGCTCCGGGGATCCTGGCCCCTCACTCTCTCCCTTCCCGGCCTGCTTGAATCAGCCGTTTTGTTGAAGAAAGGTTTTTCTCCCCACTTTGTTGCCCTTGTTGTTTAATGGTTATTACTTACTATTATTGCTGTTGTTGTTGGATAGGACAGAGAGAAATGGAGAGAGGAGGGGAAGACAGAGAGGGGGAGAGAAAGACAGACACCCGCAGACCTGCTTCACCGTCTGTGAAGCGACTCCCCTGCAAGTGGGGAGATGGGGGCTCGAACCGGGATCCTCACGCCGGTCCTTGCGCTCTGCGCCACCTGCGCTTAACCTGCTGCACTACTGCCGGCCCTGGATTATTGTTATTTTTTTAGTTTTAAAGTGATCACTGCCATCTCCACTTGGTGTCTGGCTTGCTGTGGGTGGGGCCCAGTATATTTTTTAAAACCACAGCCCTGCTCAGCTCTGGCTTATGGTGGTGGGGGCTCTGGAGCCTCAGGCATGAGAGTCTCTTTGCAAAACCATTATGCTGGCTATCTGCTGGCCAGTGAAGACTGCAGCTCTGGTCATCGCTGGAGGAAGCATCTCGGCACAGCCCAGCCAGAGCACGGCGCTACCAGCCTGGAGAGGATCACGCAGCCTCCGGGACAGAAAGTAAGAGCCCAGGCTTTAGTTTTGTTGGACTTTGCAAAAGGTTGGTGCCAAGGCCATGGACCTAGTGTCTGTCCTCCTGGAGGGGGGTGTCTACCTTCAGGGAGAGATTTCAGACAGGGCGCCTGTGACCCGGGTCAGGCACACGCTCCGTTTCATAGAGAGCTCAGAGATGGCGCGCCTGGCCGGGCACATGCCATGGTGCCGCCTGGGTTTGAGCCCAGTTCCCACTTGGGAGCCCCAGCACAGTGGAGGAAGCTCGTGTGCTGCGGCGCCTCTCCCTCGCGCTCGCTGTTCCCGACTGAAACGAGGAGGGGACGACGGCCAGTTCATCTTTCCTGCGGTGGAAGCGCACCCGTCACTCACGTGGGGGCAGAAAGAAAAGACCCCTCGCTCGGTGTTCTCTGTCTCTGTGGGGCTGAGGGACCCGCCGTGAGTGGAGCTTGTGGGCGATGCGTGTTCTCAATATCAGGAGCCAACTTTCACACCTAAACCCAGCACTATACCATCGCAGTATTCTTACTTTGGAAAATTGCAGCCGCCACATTTTCTGCCTCCTCCCTGTGTCTGCTCCTAAGAAGAATGTGGGTCTACATTAAAGCTGATTCTTAAAGAAAAAAAAAAAAAGCATGATTTACTGGCTTCACTGTCAGATTAGGAGAAGGGCTCTGACTGCAACTCAACCTCACCTCTGCTGACTACCGACATTAAAGTGGAAGGAAATCAGAGTGAGATGTTCACCGCTGGTAGAACCAGACATATCAACAGTGCGATTTATTTTAGTTCGTCATAAAAAAAAAAAAAACATTTGGGATTGGATTTTTTTTAAAAGGAAATAACCTGAAATTAATGAACACGAGAAGGTCTCTGGTTTCTGTGTCTTTATAAAATTGATATTCAGAATCTCACAGTGCAGAGGGTCCTCAAGGCCTCACACAACAGAAACGGATATGAAAATAGAAGACATACACATCTTTAACTGTTTAATCCTTTGACTGAGCAGCAAGCACATCAGTCTTCCAGGCTGAACACTGAGAAGCAAAAAAGGAAACAAAAGACGTGCAAAGTATTTACAAGATGCCAAGCACACAACAGACATCCACTATCTACACGGCCAGGTCACTGCGGAGCAGGCGGGGCTCTTTCCTGTGCGCTGCCGCCGGGTCAGGCCCTGTGGAGGGGGCACAACACCGTGGCCCCTCCCCCAGCGGGAGGGGACAGGTTGCAGGAGGGTCACGACAGGTGACAGCAGACAGAGGCTGGCCGGGTGTGCTGTCACACCCATGGAGAGCTGCAGGTGCGGCCATGGGACTGGACGAGGGCATGGCAGACGCAGACGCAGACACAGACAGCCTGAGCACTGGAGACGCCACAGACATGTTCTCTGAAGATCCAGGATGCTCCCCCCACGGCTTGTCACGTGAAAAGCAGCACAGGCTCTCACAGGAATTCTCCTCAGGCATCATCCGGTGGCCCTCCAGGGAGCAGGAGCTCTCTGAGATATGATCCGAGGAGTCTTCGGCCGTGTCGAGAGGACCGCATTTCTGAGTTGAAATCATCACTGGGTGGGCACCTACAGCTTCTTGAGGCCGTGGAGCCAGCGGTAGGGACCGTCTGTCCAGTACCTGGAGAACAATGACCTCGGGGACATACATGAGGACCTCAGATGTTGACCGTTCATCAAGCAGTGAATGGGCTCTGACGTGAGACACAGTGAGCGTGCAGATATTCAGCCCCGGCTGGCCCCCTGCGCGCACCAACATGAGATCACGGTCATCAGAGAGACCTGGTGACACGTGTCGGAACTCTATCGCTTATGGGACATTCTTGGAAGGGGCTTACTCACGATGCGTTTGGATTGAGAAGATTTGAAGTTTTTCTTACTTCTTTATAAAAAGGGGGCCCAGCATTTCAAGTTGACAGCACAGTTGTGACAAGACACTCAAACATCTCTAGGTAACACAGAACAGGCTCTTAGATTTATTGTGTGAGATATTTTGGATGTTTAAACCTAAACCAAACCCATGAGTCAGAGTTGACTGCAAGGAATACGCCAATGTGCCCGGCTAGTTAGTACAAGAGACACTCAGCAAAGGGAAAAAACAGAAAAACAAAAAACCACTCCTTATAGTAAATGGAGGCCATATTCATGAGTATGAGGGGAACTTTAAGTTCAGAACGTAGACACAAGGCCGCGGTGAGTAAACGCTTCCACAGCCACTGTCTCCACATAACTGACAGAGCAGAATTAGTCTTCTAAGACCCCAAGTGTAGGCAACAATGCAGATAGCACTTAGAAACTTTAAAAAGGAAAAAAAAAAAAAAGAACTACGATTCCAAGGAACATAGACATGGTTGACACAACTCAAGCCCTCATTTGAACATCAAGTGATTGTCCTTCTTCTTACTGGCGGGCAGGGCAGTGACGGGAGGACGGACTTCCTGCCGGGGGGCTCAGCTGTGGACTGAGGGCTGGTGGGGTGGTACATTCGCCGTGGTTTCCTATAATTGCTTTGCCACTAATTCAGTCGCTTTCCTTTAAGGGGGTAAGGTTTGAATTCCTTCAATAAAAAAAAGCAACGCATTTTTGAAAAAAGGGGTCTACAGCTATATTTGCTCAAACACCTGCTCGAAACGAACGTGTGAACGCAGGCCATGATTCTTGCCCTGGTGAAGGAAAATGTTGTTAAAAATTAAATTACAGGGGAAGTCACACATGCTTAACTTAAGAAACTCACGGAGTCTTCACGATTCCTAAGTCAACATTCCTGGACTAAGAGCCTTGACTATGAAGCGGCAGGAATATAACTTTCGATAAGATACAGTAAAAACGAGACAGAAAAAAGAAAGGAAGACCACCTTGGTATATAGAACACTTCATCTTTTTGTTTGTTTGCTTTTTCCTTTTTCCTTTCATGAGAGCGTCTTGCTGAAGGCGCGCTCTGGGAGGAGGCTAGCTGGAGGCCTTCTGCCACCCCGGGCCGCCCGCGCCTAGTGCAGCGAGGACCGCGGCTCCGTCTAGTGCAGCGAGGGCTGCGGCTCCGTCTGCTGCAGCGAGGACCGCGGCTCCGTCTGCTGCAGCGAGGGCCGCGGCTCCGTCTAGTGCAGCGAGGACTGCGGTTCCGTCTGCTGCAGTGAGGACCGCGGCTCCGTCTGCTGCAGCGAGGGCCGCGGCTCCGTCTAGTGCAGCGAGGGCCGCGGCTCCGTCTGCTGCAGCGAGGGCCGCGGCTCCGTCTAGTGCAGCGAGGACTGCGGCTCCGTCTGCTGCAGCGAGGGCCACGGCTCCGTCTAGTGCAGCGAGGACTGCGGCTCCGTCTGCTGCAGCGAGGACCGCGGCTCCGTCTAGTGCAGCGAGGGCCGCGGCTCCGTCTAGTGCAGCGAGGGCCGCGGCTCCGTCTAGTGCAGCGAGGACCGCGGCTCCGTCTAGTGCAGCGAGGGCCGCGGCTCCGTCTAGTGCAGCGAGGGCTGCGGCTCCGTCTAGTGCAGCGAGGGCTGCGGCTCCGTCTAGTGCAGCGAGGACTGCGGCTCCGTCTGCTGCAGCGAGGACCGCGGCTCCGTCTAGTGCAGCGAGGGCTGCGGCTCCGTCTAGTGCAGCGAGGGCTGCGGCTCCGTCTGCTGCAGCGAGGACCGCGGCTCCATCTAGTGCAGCGAGGGCCGCGGCTCCGTCTAGTGCAGCGAGGACCGCAGCTCCGTCTGCTGCAGCGAGGGCCGCGGCTCCGTCTAGTGCAGCGAGGGCCGCGGCTCCGTCTAGTGCAGCGAGGACCGCGGCTCCGTCTAGTGCAGCGAGGGCTGCGGCTCCGTCTAGTGCAGCGAGGGCTGCGGCTCCGTCTAGTGCAGCGAGGACTGCGGCTCCGTCTGCTGCAGCGAGGACCGCAGCTCCGTCTGCTGCAGCGAGGACCGCGGCTCCGTCTAGTGCAGCGAGGACTGCGGCTCCGTCTGCTGCAGCGAGGGCCGCGGCTCCGTCTAGTGCAGCGAGGACCGCAGCTCCGTCTGCTGCAGCGAGGACCGCGGCTCCGTCTAGTGCAGCGAGGGCCGCGGCTCCGTCTAGTGCAGCGAGGACCGCGGCTCCGTCTAGTGCAGCGAGGGCTGCGGCTCCGTCTAGTGCAGCGAGGGCTGCGGCTCCGTCTAGTGCAGCGAGGACTGCGGCTCCGTCTGCTGCAGCGAGGACCGCAGCTCCGTCTGCTGCAGCGAGGACCGCGGCTCCGTCTAGTGCAGTGAGGACTGCGGCTCCGTCTGCTGCAGCGAGGGCCGCGGCTCCGTCTAGTGCAGCGAGGGCCGCGGCTCCGTCTGCTGCAGCGAGGGCCGCGGCTCCATCTAGTGCAGCGAGGGCCGCGGCTCCGTCTAGTGCAGCGAGGACCGCGGCTCCGTCTGCTGCAGCGAGGACCGCAGCTCCATCTAGTGCAGCGAGGGCTGCGGCTCCGTCTGGATGCCGACGAGGGACGGGGGCTGCTGCCCGGCGCCGGCGGCCAGCACAGGCCTGGGGTTGAGGCGCGGCGGCAGCGAGCTAGCGGGCCGGATGAGCGGCGGCGGCTGGTGGAGCGCGGGCCGGGGCTGCGCGAAGCGGGCCTGCTGCTGCAGCGGGGGCGGCTGCCGGTGGAGGGCCGGGGCGCTGGGCGGCGCCGGGCGGAGCAGGGGCGGAGGCTGGTTCAGAGCGGCCACGGCCACGGGGGCTGGCGGCGTCGGGGCGGACGACGGGGCCGGGGCCGACGGGGCCGACGGGGCGGGAGACGACGGGCCCAGGGAGCGAGGGGCGTGCGGCGTCTGGGCCTGGAGCGGGAGACAGAGACACGCGTGAGGGAGGCCCGGCACGGCGGGAGCCGCAGCGCGCAACGCGGCTCGGGCAGCGGCACGGAGGAAGGCGACAAATCAAACGGAAACAGAACAGAAACGTGACACCGGTGGTCTGGCTTTTCTTTCTTGCCTTTTTCTCTTTTGGGGGGAGCACAAGCTCCTTTTTAAACAAAGCAAAATGAAACGGAAACACAAAAAACAAAAACCAAGAACCGAAAAAAGCCACGAAGCCACCGAGCAGGCATCTGTCTTAGCCGACGGGAGCCGGTGGGAACAGAGCGTGAAAGCGCAACGCGCCCGCCCGCCCGCCACCGGGCAGAGCCAGCGGCTAGGACCGCGCGCACCGTCGGCCTTTCACGCTCCGGCCGGTCCTCGGACACTCAGCCTCACGGGACGCCACACGAGACGGTGGCTCCTCCGCTCAAACTAGCCGGAGCCCCATACACAAACACACCTCCTCTCCTTCCTCAGCGTTCTTCCCTGAGGGCACAGGAGAAGCACATCTTGTCTCCTCCCCTAAAGCAGGAGCGCCACCATGAGAAGCCTGGGTTCCTTGTTCTGCTTCCCACTCCTGCAATACCTCGTCTAAGTTAAACCGACGCCTGTAGTTTACAAAGAAGTTCTTCACTTGGCCAACAGTCTTGTTGCCAATTACATCTGCAATAGCTTGAAAATCTTTACCATATTTGCGGACACCTGGAAGGCAAAGTAAATAACACACCTGTGAAGCATCAGTGGCAGAGCCTGTGGCCCACACATCATGCACACACAAGACAGCAGCAATGGACCCTGCGTGCCACTCGCTCGGCGTGGGCCTCCGCCTGACAGAGGCCGGGCCTGGGGCGCTGCTGTGAGCTGTGGTCTCTGCCTGACAGAGGCCGGGCCTGGGGCTCTGCTGTGAGCTGTGGCCTCTGCCTGACAGAGGCCGGGCCTGGGGCGCTGCTGTGAGCTGTGGCCTCCGCCTGACAGAGGCCGGGCCTGGGGCCTGACAGAGGCCTCTGCCTGACAGAGGCCGGGCCTGGCCCACTACTGCCGGCTGTCAATGAGGCCTGTTTGGAGAGCCAGCCACATGCCTTCGCCTGAACAACCAGAAACTTACCATTTCTGACACACTCAGTTATTTCCCCAGGGCCCCCTCGACTCTCACATACGGCCCCTTCAGCGGGAAGCGCTGCACTGCTCGAGTCACATGTCTCCCTGACAGCCAGTCACCTGTGAGCCATGCGGGGTGTCACCTCCTCCCCCTCCCCAGCACACTGGGTGTGTGGCCTGGACTCTGCTTATAACACATAGCACCGCTGTTCCCACACTAGCTTCCGCCTGGCTGCTGGCTCCACACAGACACATCAACAAGAACGGCTGAGTCACCACAATCTGATGGGCAAAAGGGTAACGGTGCTTCCCACGGTGCTGGACTGGAACCCTCCAGAGGAGGGGACAGGGGACAGGGGCGGGGACAGGGACAGGGACGGGGGGGGGGGGGGGCAGAGGCGGGGACAGGGACAGGGGCAGGGACAGGGATGGGGACAGGAGACAGGGGAGGGACAGGGACAGGAGACAGGGGCAGGGACAGGAGACAGGGGCAGAGGCAGGGGCAGGGGCAGGGACAGGGACGGGGGGGGGGGGGGGGGAGGCTCACTGTGAGGCTGAGTGAGGCAGCACAGCTCCACCATGGGCCATGAGTGTATCTGCAGGCCAAGAAATCAAGAGGGCCTGGACACTCAGCTGTCCGGGGGACTAATCTTTTGTTAAGAAAACTGCAGTGACTGACGGTAGGCTAGAGGTGGCTGGTTACGCTGCTGAGCTGCCAGTAGGACTCTGCTCTTGGCCTGCTGCCTGGGCGCCTTGCACAGCAGGCAGGCTCTGTGGCGTCTCCCTTTCTCGGTCTCTTTTCAAAGGAAATTAGACAGGAAAACAGTCTGCTGGGAGTGGTGAACTGTGCTGGCAGGAAGCCTCAGCCTGCGACAAAAACCCAGCCCATAAAAAGGCAGCGAAACCTCATTCTGACTCTTAAGACTGGAACTACAGCGGCCCCCAACACCTCTGTCAGCCCCCGAACACCTCTGTCAGCCCCCCAACACCTCTGTCAGCCCCCGAACACCTTTGTCAGCCCCCAACACCTTTGTCAGCCCCCCAACACCTCTGTCAGCCCCTGAACACCTCTGTCAGCCCCCCAACACCTCTGTCAGCCCCCGAACACCTTTGTCAGCCCCCAACACCTTTGTCAGCCCCCCAACACCTCTGTCAGCCTCCCAACACCTCTGTCAGCCCCCAACACCTCTGTCAGCCCCCCAACACCTCTGTCAGCCCCCGAACACCTTTGTCAGCCCCCAACACCTTTGTCAGCCCCCCAACACCTCTGTCAGCCTCCCAACACCTCTGTCAGCCCCCAACACCTCTGTCAGCCCCCAACACCTCTGTCAGCCCCCAACACCTCTGTCAGCCCCCCAACACCTCTGTCAGCCCCCAACACCTCTGTCAGCCCCCCAACACCTCTGTCAGCCCCCAACACCTCTGTCAGCCTCCCAACACCTCTGTCAGCCCCCCAACACCTCTGTCAGCCCCCCAGAAAACCTTTGTCAACCCCCCCCCCCCAGATGGCTGCCAGCTCTGGCTTGTGGCGGTGCTGAGGACTGAACCTGAGTCTTTGGTGCCTCAGGCATGAAAGTGTTTGCAGAACCATGAGGCTATCTCCCCCGCCCGGCAGAACACATCCCGCCGGGTCAGCCCCACGTCCAACCCCGGCCCTCTCCTGACCCCAGTGCTGACAGCGGTCTCCTTTCCCTGTCACCAGTGTCCTTTCTGCATTTCGAGAATCACAGCCCAGCCCCGAGTCCCCTCCAGGGGCTTTAAGTCCCCACCACCACACTGGACATCAGGACACCCATGTCCTGTGTCTCCTGGGGTGCTGACAGCTGTCTTTATCTTCTCAAGGTGAAGACCACTTGTAGGGGGGCAGGAGGCAGCAATGGGGGAGACAGGCTTTGTCTAGATGGGAGATGGTGAGCGCCAGTGTGGGCCCGGGGGTCATTTATTCATTTATTTGCCTCCAGGGCTATTGCTGGGGCTCCGTGCCGGGACTATGAACACACACACAGCTCCTGGAGGCCATTTTTCTTTTCTTTCCTTTTTTTAATTGGATGGGACGCAGAGAAATTGCGAGAGGATGGGGAGCTAGAGGGAGAACGACAGGACACACGCAGACCTGCTTCACTGTGAAGTGGCCCCATGGACACGGGTGCCAAACCTGGTACCTTAAGCAGGTGCTTGTGCTTGGTCCTTACTATGTGCGCTCCACAGGGCGCACACTGGGGTCTTTGCCGGCTTGTGATAAACTAGGTGGTCTGTTTCAAGCATGAGCCTACTGAACACAGTGGTAAGATCTCTGTTGACAGAAGAGACTTAGGCGCAAGGTTTGGAGTTAAGCTGCTCACTTGAGGGCAAGAGGTCAACTTTCACAGGTGAGTGCAATGACCAGGAAGAGGGCAGTCTTTCTCGGGGAGGAAGACTTGCTTTCATTTAACTTCCTAAATGCCCTTTGAAAGTTAGAAGCCAGCAACTGGACTTCCTGTGTTGGCAAACGGTGCCCTATCATCTTTAAGAGACAGCTTGAGAGTTTCCTTTGGACTCGGATAGTAAATTCTACGTCAGGATACCCTGCCATCACGACATCTTATGAAAGAATACATTTTCCAGCTGCAGCACTCTGTACTAGCCAATCAAAAACACCAGGGTGGGTTTGAAGTTTTGGGTGATATGATGCCAACTGCAGGAGCAGTTGTGACATACGGCTTCCCAACCACGGCATGAAAGCAGATTTCCTTTCTCCAAAGAGGAGGAGGGTGAATCTGCTAACAGCAGAAGCCGGGACATTATGGTGACAAGCTGTGTCAGACAGTGAAATGGGGGCAGGGACATGGTTTCTCTCTCTCTCACTCTAGCTCTCTCCCTTCCTTTCCTTTCCTTCTTGCTTCTTAGAACAAACATTCTTAAAGTGTTGAGTATATTGTTTAGTAAGACTGGGAAATTAAACTTTTCAGAAAGCGAGTTCTGAAATAATAGCAAAATAGTGATGCCCAGAGTGCAGGGGCTGCTCTTTCCTACCAAGGGAGATTAACTGAAAACTGTAAATCCACCTGGGAACATGCATTCCCTTTGCATCCTCTCTATTGCTTGGAGAGCATGAAACAGGGGAGTGGGACTCACAGCCACAAGGCCTCTCCTCTCAGGCCTCCTTGGAGGGCTGCCCTGCATCTGGCTCAGGGCCCTGCCCTCGGGTCCCACAGCGATGGAGGACACACCTCTGGGGGAAAGGGTCTTCTCTCCTTTGACTGTGTACAAGGTCTTAAAGCTTAAACAGCTACCAAATCTCTTTTTGTAAAAAATATATATAATTTTTTTTGCACCTCCAGGGTCACTATTGGGGCTCGGGGCCTGCACTATGAACCCACCGCTCCTGCTGCCATCTTTTTGTCCCCCATTGTTGTTGTTGCTGCTACAGTTCTTGTTGTTGGATAGGACAGGGAGAAACAGAGAGGAGGACAAGACAGAGAGGGGGAGAGAAAGACAGACACCTGCAGACCTGCTTCACCGCCTGGGAAGCGACTCCCCTGTAGGTGGGGAGCCGGGGGCTCGAACCGGGATCCTGACGCTTTGTGTGCTTAACCCGCTGCACTACTGCCTGGCCCCACTATAATTTTTATTATTATTATTATCTTTAATTGTTGGGTAGAGACAATCAGAAATCAAGAGGGAAGAGGTGGTAGAGAAGGAGAGAGACAGAGAGACACCTGCAGACCTGTTTTACCACTTGAAAAGCTTCCCCCCTGCAGGTGGAGACCAGGGGCTTGAACCTGGGTCCTTGCGCGCTGTGACATGCGGTAACTGTAACCAGGTGCGCCACTCCTGGCCCCGCTGCCAAATTTCTTCTACTTTCGGAAGTATGCTACTTTCCTTATTCTTCCAGGTAAGAAGTAAAACTGGGAAAAAGATGAACCTAGAGTCCATGTCCCCTAGAGAGATGGACAACAGAGAGGTGACATTCAGCCACAGTCAGAACCCACTGGAGCCCGTTTATTTTCCTGCTTTGTGTGAGAAGGCGCTCTGGCGCTCTCTCTCTGAGTGTGTGAGTGTGTGTGTGTGAAACTAGCAGCTGAAGCTGACATCTGATGACTCTGAAGACCTTTGCTGTCACTGCCCAGAGCAGCCCTGTGTGCAGAGAAGCACCTTCCAGTGCAGACGACTGTGGAGTGAATTTGGCAGGGAGGCAACAGGAACCGCAGAGCCACTGTCCCCCCCCCCCCCCCACTAGAGCAGCTGTGCTGTGCTCTGAAATATCCCTGAATAGCGTTGCTGCTTTTTGAAACCAGCTAACAAGTGTTCCCTGTTTTACATGAAGAAATACAATCTAATTTCTTTTTAAATTCTTGCTAGGTAAAGAATATTTATCATATGCACATCAAGACTAATTTAATGCAATGTAGGAGTGCTACAGTTTAGGACGTGTGTGTGTGTGTGTGTATGTGTGTGTGTGTGTGTGCTGTAAGCTACAAACAGGGATGATATTTCTCCATTAGTGAAAGTCTGTAAAGCATGTCATTGTTCTCACCGTTAACTACTCTGTTATAGTAGCGATCCCAGACACTTAGGGCTGGAAGACATGACAAACAGGAACGTAGCATTCTTGGCAGCTGTTTTAAGGGCGTTATATCAGTGGCATTTATAATAGTCCAACTAGGGCCTCTTATAACAAGTTCACTGAAATTAGCACATACATCAAACTAAAGCCAGTGAGGTGACAGGCTGCACAAGTGTAGACAGACATTCCTACCTGATCAGAGCCTGGCTGTCCCCCGTCCAGAGGAGGAACAAGAAGAAACAAGCGGGGCTAGTGTTTGGCCAACAGCAACACGGCCAGTTGGGAAATGTCTCTCTCAAGCCTTGGGAAGTGCTTTAGTCTTAAAAGTCACAACATGGAAGCTTACTGTCACCAGAGTCCTAGATCTCGGCAGCTGAGTATTTCTGTCTCCAGGCTGCTGGTGGGCAATTCTGAGCAGAGCAGAGCAGAGCAGAGCAGAGGAAAGCTCTTAGCAAGTGTGCGGCAGAATTCACGCCAACAGTCCCTGACTGTAAAGGAGACGGACCAGCCAGTGACTCAGGGCCACCCGAGTCACGGAGACGGGCCTGGGAGGGAGATGGCACAAAGGTTATTGGAAAGGAAGGTTAAAAAGAAGAAAACCCCACCACGAGCTTTCTGGTCACAAAAAAAGCTACAGTGACAAGCCCTCAGCTCACGGGGACTCGAGCACAGGTGGCGTCACGGTGAGGTCACGCGGCGTAGGAGACACGCTGACATCACACACGTGTGGACACACAAGGCAAAAGGGCAGTTCTGATCGTCCCCAAGACAACTGTTCCGAGTGCGAATAGCCTTGTATTGTCTGATCACAACAAGGAGAAGAAAACTTCAGGAGACAAGTCTCGCCCCAGAAGAGAAGACTGAGCTGGAGACAGAAATCCTAGAGTTGAAGCACATAGACCCTAACTAGGAAGAAAGTCTCCCTGGAGCCCTCGGAACATCACGTCGTCACTGCTACGTGACCCTCGTGTGGTCCAAGGTCCCCTTCCACGGTGCAGAGCCGCGTGGCCTGGCCACTGTGCCTGCGGGGAGAGGCAGTGCCCGGCTGTCCCTGGCAGACTCCACCCCTCACCCGCAAGCGCTCAGATGCCGACCTGCCACGGCCACTCCCCTTGCGTGCGGTTTAGTGTGACAGCCGCTGTGAAGAGGCGGTGGGTTCCACCGCTTCAGTCTTGTGGAAATCACAACCTCGACCCTCACAGGGCTCATCTCCTCCACCAGCGCCCACCAGCGTCCTGACCTTCCAGCAGCTGAGCACCAGGAACCAGGGCTCGGGACCCACACCGGGAGGGAAGGACACCAGGCTCTGCCTGCTCTCATAACTGTGCCAGAGCTGGAAGTTCACTGTTCCAAGTGTGAAGTGTGAAGCGGCCACTGGAAATGCAGCTTCTAGTTGACAAACAGCTTTGACCGAGCATTACGAAGAGCCTGAGTTGGTCGGGGCTGGCTCAGAACTTTGCTGCACAACCACATGGGTGCTGGGCACCACCCACGCCATGCCCACAGGTCCAGACCGCTCTCCCGCCACGACCCCCCACCCCCCGCCAGACAGGGAGGCGTCTCCCCGCGGCGCCCACCCACCTCACTCTAGCCCCCACCGTTACTGTCACTTTGGAACCCTCTCTGCTCAGGGATCTGGCGTCTTCTAACAAGGCCATCTGTCCACGGGGCTCCGCCGCTGGCACCACAGGTCACCAAGATGAAAGGCCAGCTAGCACTCAAACAGAGAGAGGACTCAGCCGGGCAGGAGCCCGACGTCTTCCCTTGAAGGGAACAGCACCTCCCACACCAACACGTTGTGCCGCGTGATTCCCACGAGAGGAATGTCAAGTCTACGGGCTCATTAGCCCGGGGGCACCAGCACAGACGGCGCTCTCCCCAGGACCCAAGCAGCCTTCTGCTAACTCGCGCTGTGGCACTGCTTGGCTCTGTCTGCCGGGCCTCTCTTTGATGACACGAGTACAGTTTTATGTCAGGTCTCTACGTGTTTGGTGACGCCCCTTTGATGGGAAGGAAGGAACGCTGAGTTCAGCCAGCATCCTCTGAGACTGCCGGCGCCTGATACTTACCAAGCAGAGAGACACTGCCAGAGGAGTCAGACAGCAAAGACTTTTACCAGCGAGTCTGACAGAGTAAGACTGACCCCAGCTGTGAGAGCAAGTCAGGCACAAGTGCCACGGTCACTGCCACTCGGTGAGACGCAGCACGTGCTATTCAGGACCCCAAGGGCACACGGGCTCAGTGTCCACTCACAGGACACGGCAGGGCAGCGCTCCTGGGCTCTGGACAAGCAGGCCCCTTCACCGGTGACTGGGCAGGGGAGAACTACACGGCCACCTCCTGAGACAAGTCAAAGAAGTAGCGACAGGACTGTGCATCTCGGTGTACCTTGCACTGCTAGGAGCTGCTCCTCTGTGGTCCAACGGGCATTAATTTTCTGATTTGACTACAAAATTAAAGAGAAGTTTCCTCATGAGGACATGAAGACAGACATTTTCCAAAGTGCTTATCTTTTTTTTTAACTTTTCACTCAAATCACAGACATGAGATTACTAAAACTCCGACTTAGGAAGATTCCACTTTTACCATACGTTCTGAGTTACCTTTAACCGAAAAGCAAAGATCATAAAAGGAAAATGAGCAACATTCACATTTAAATTCTGAATCAGAGCTTAAACCTGAGGAAGCCTATCGGGCACCATTCTCCAAGGACGATGTTCCCATCTGCAGTGCAGGCGCGGTGCTCACTCCTCCCTCTCGGGGACTAGGCTTTCTCTAGAGAGGACCTGTCTCCTCTTTGTATTCGTGACCAGAGCTTTGTCCTGCCAAACCAGGGTTGTGTGATTTAACACCAGAACGGGGTAGACTGGGCCCAAGTCCCCAAATATTTTATTCTGAAGCAAAAAAAAAAAAAAAAGAAAGAAAGAAAGAAGTCCCCCCCCCCCATAAGAACGGTCTCCCTCCCCCAAGTCCTGCCACACGCTTCCCCATCTCCATTATCTCTGCGGAAGCCAAGCCCAGGCTTAGGGCTTCTCCCAGGACACTGGACACCAGGTCACATGTCGTCAGCGTAAGTCATTGAGCAGCAAGTCGAGGACAGAGATGGACACACAGCTGTGGGGGGGGGGGGTGTGCCGGGCGGGCGGCTGTGGTGTGAGCTGGGCCCGAGAGAGCAGGCCCGGGCCCAGCTCACACGACAGGGCATGGAAGGGCTCTGTGACACCAGCTTCCTCATCGGGTATTGAGAATGAGAAAGGGAGACGTAAAAGGAGAGGAAAAGCTGCTTCTGCAAGAACTCAGGTCCTGATGACGAGATGGGGAAGAAAAAAGGCGGGGAGGGGGTAGGGTGCAAGGCTGCCAGGAAGCTGGCAAGAGGGAGGGGCCGGGTCCTTCCACCCCCAGGACACCAGGGGCAGCCAGGAGAAGTGGGGAGGCGGCACAGGACAGCAGGACACACAGGGCAGGGAGGACCAAAGTGCAGAGGAGGAGAGGAGAGAGGAGAGAGGGAGAGAGAGTCGGAGCACACAGGGGTGTGACAAGAACAGAAGAACAGAAGGAGACGGGCAGATGCCCTCTGGGCGTGAGAGGAGAGGAAGCCCAGGCTGCTGAGATCTGCTTGAAACAGGCCCAAACACCCAGAGTGAGTGTGAAAGGCCCAGGGGTCAGGAGTGCAGAGCCGGCTCTCCTCTCCCTCTGCCCTGCAGGTCTGTCTCACTGCTCCCACACCCTCCCGAAGCTGGGCCGGCTGCTGGGAAGACGTCAGCGATCTCCTCCACTCTCTCTATGACTCAAGTCCTGCTTCTTTTGATGGGCCTGTGCGTCACTGTCCTTCTGTTCTTCTTCTTCTTTTTTTTTTTTTTTTTTAAATTAAATTCAAGTCACTTTTATTTATTGCCTCCAGGGTTATCCCTGGGGCTCGGTGCCCGCACTACGAATCCACTGCTCCTGGAGGCCATTTTCCCCATTTGGTTGCCCTTGTTGTGGTTGTTATTGTTATTGTTGTTACAGCTGTTGTTGTTGGATAGGACAGAGAGAAATGGAGGGGGAGAGAAAGACAGACACCTGCAGACCTGCTTCACCGTGAAGCCTGTGAAGCGACTCCCCTGCAGGTGGGGAGCTGGGGGCTCGAATTGGGATCTTAGGCTGGTCCTTGCTCTTTGTGCCATGTGCGCTTAACCGGCTATCTTATTTTTTATTTATTTTTAGACAGAGACAGAGAAATTGAGAGGGGAGACACAGACAGAGAGACACCTGTAGCTCCGCTTCATCACTCAGGAAGCTTTCCCCCTACAGGTGGGACCAGGGGCTTGAACCCGGGTCCTAGTACACTGTAGTGTGTGAACTTAACCAGGTGCGCCACTGCGGGCCCCATGGCTGCTGACAGTTCTGCAAGTGGCTGGTGCCTTTCCCTGGTGCCCTCCTGGGCTTTCTGGAGTTTGGCCTCTGGTCAGATTGCCAATTTTATCCTGGTTTGTGCTGGGTCTGCAAGAGGGTGACAGAGAGGAGGCTGGCATGAGGAATGGGTCACACTGGGAACCGTCAGGGAGATTTGAATAGTGCTTTTTAAAAAAGGGCAAATCTATCTAAGTATACACAGTTACAGAAGCAACAGTCAAGCCCTGCCTGTGGCCTTGGGAGAACCTGCAGTTTCCAGTGGAGGGATGGGGATATGGCTCTGGTGGTGGGGACAGTGTGGGATTGCATCCCTGTTATCAATTTGTACATCGGTATTGAATCAGGAATAAAAATGCTGTGGGGGCCATGTGGCGACACACCCAGCTGAGTGCATAGACCTGGGTTCAAGCCCCCAGTCCTCACCTGATGGGCAAAGCTTGGTGAGCAGTGAAGCAGGGCTGCAGGTGTCTCTGCATCTCTCCCTCTACTCCCCTTTCTCTCTTGATCTCTCTGCCTCTATAAATAAATAAAATGCTGTGGTAGCCGTACTTGTCTGGGCAGAACCACAGAAAGAACTCTAGCTCGCTGAATCCTAGTCCACTGATACAGCACCACTGTCTGAAAATGAATACACACCAAGGCGACATGTGATCGCTCTGTTCATGTACCATGACGGCCCGAGAGTCATCTCAGCGAACCTGGCCTCTCTCCCGTCTCTCCAGCCTTAGCCAGCTGGTGATAAAAAGGGCCGGCAGGTCAAACTTCTCCCCGGTGCTGAATACTCCACCCATGCCTGCAGTGCAAGGCGGCCCCCAGCGTCCACGAGGCTCTTCCAGCTCCACATGCCACCTTTCTTCCTTCCAGGTGTCTCTGGAAGCTCTTGCCTGCCCCACCTGCCTTCAACCAGACACAGCCGGAGTTGCAGGGCAGGCCGCCACCCCAGCTCGCTCACCTCCTCCCAACGAGACACATGCTCCTACTTGGCGGGGTTTCCTGCAGTCCCCGCTCGCTATCCACGGCCCCGGCTAACACCCACTCTCCCCCAGCACCCCTGCGCCGCCGACTATCACCCCCCCACCCCCCGCGGTACTTTAGAGCCCTGCTCAGTTCCGGCTCACAGTCATTGCCTGTCCGGCCTGCTGCCTCCCCAGCCCTGCTGGTTACCCTGCACAACACTGCCAAGAGAAATTCCCTAAAATGAAACCGCTCATCACATCCTGCCCGTGTTGAAGAAGCCACAAGGTTTTTCCACTTGGCCTAACCTGGAAGGCAAAGCTTTCTGGCCAGCTTTCAGAGGCTCTGTCCTGGCCCACCGTCGCCAGCCCAGGAGTCCGCTGCAGCTCGTGCCTTCACGCCCAACTCCCGTCTCCCTACACAGATGACACGCTTCCAGACCGCAGTGCTGCCCACTTCCGGTGAGCTCCCAGCAGCCCTCGGCACAGTGCCGCATGAACAGCGCCTGGACAACACCCGCCCAGGGGGTTTCAAGGCACTGCGCCCCGGACTTGTTCTGAATGTACCGCTCAGCACCAAACTGCTGCTCACACCACCCCCTCGGCCTTTCTGTAGGTACAAAGCTCTGCTGGCCCTCCAAGCTAAGGGAGTGACAGCGCTCCGCCACATTTCCCTCACGTGACAACAGACACAACCAAGGGAGCAAGGCTGGCACCCTGGTGACTGCGCCCGTCAGGGAAAGTCTGCAAGTTAGGGATTACCAAATACAGAGCAGAAGAAACGACACCCTATTTGGAATTTCAGGTGCTCTACCTACTAAAACTGGTTTAAAGAACATTTTGCTATATGGTTTACTGGACTGATGTTTTTAAAAACATCAGTTACAAAATCACAATAGATTGCTAAATCCAAAAAAAAAAAAAAAAGAAAAAAAGAAAAAAATGGTTCCCAAGATCCCGGCAAGTCCTGATCATCTTTGTGATCAGGTGACACGTGAGGCCACGGAGCAGCTCCAATATGAGGACAGGCAGCAGGGCCGCTTCATTTTGGTCGTTATTGACATAGCAGACCAAAGGTGGAGACACAATGCTCGCTAATATCTCCCCCGTAACTGCATTTAAATGTGAGAACCTAACACGTCATGTTTTGACCAAATGGCAATTTCCAGGAAGCATCAGCAGCGGCCGCAGCCTGACATCTGCTAGTCTAGAACTGCGACTGGCGGTGAGCGTGTGGCACGGCCGCAGCCTGACATCCGCTAGTCTAGAACTGCGACTGGCGGTGAGCATGTGGCATGGCCGCAGCTCAACGGCTACGGAGTGAGTGACCTCAGCCAGCTCAACTGGCTTCTCAGAGGCTTACTTTCTTTGTGAACAACACCAGTGTTTGCTTATTTGTGTATTTATTAAGAAAAAAAAGGTTAATTAGTGAGAGGGAGAGCAGAGAAGCCCAGAGCATTCCTCTGGCACAGGGCTGCCAGGACAAAGCCTGAACCTCACGTCTGAGAGTCCAAAGCTTCATCTCGCGGGTGGCATGTTCGCTTATCGGAACCTGCTCGGGAAGGCAGAGGGTCGGGAAGTGGCGGGAGCTGTGCGGGCCACACTGCTCTTGTCCGAGGATCTGAGGACACAAGCATCACTTCCTTGATTTTTCCTGTAAGGCCGTCTAGGTCTAGTGTTTTCCTATGAGGAAGATGCTAACAATTATTTTACTTACTAATTATCTATCATTTGGGTGTCTCCCTTCTTGACACACTTTTGTTAAGATACATTTCCCCAGGGATTTCTACAACTTGTTTCAGATCGATGGGCCTAACGTTCTTTATGACAGTCCCGTATTGCCTTCAGTCTATTTTGTCTTTAGATGGTGAAGCTTTATGTATCCATGCTTCTTGCTTTCACACAAAATATGAAACTGAACTAATTTCGATAAAGAACAGTACACATTGCGCTAGTGATTTTTTTTTCCTTTAGTGGTATTCTATGTCTTAAGTAGATGAGTGTTACTAGTCACTAGAATATCAGTCTATCTGTTTGGCATGCTATTAGTTCCTACTGTTTGTTTTTTTTTATTACTCCACCTCGAAACAGTATTCAAAACAAACAGACCAAGCCCCAGTTCTCCACAATGACTCCTCCTTCTGAAAGAGTCTGATGTGGAAACCGGCACTGATGCATTTGTTTGTTTTCCTCCTCCTCCCCTCCCCTCCCTCCTCCCTTCTCCTTCCCCTCCCCTCTCCTCTCCCCTCCGCTCCCCTCCCATCCTCTCCTCCTCTCTTCTCAGGCAGAGACAAAGACAGAGAAGGCAACGAGGCCAACAGAGATCACAGCACCAAGGCTTCCCCCAGAGCGGTGGGAGTTGGGCTTGAACCCAAACTGCAGAACAGGGCGCTGTCCGAGTGACTTAGTCTGCCAGGCAGGTGTATTAGCGCTGAAGCACTCACTGGTCTTGTCCCTACACGTATTTTCACTGATAGTTAGCCTGGGACTTGGTGTGTGTGTGTATTTTGAGGGGGAACTAACTGTTAGAGCCAAATTTGATGGGAGTCGGGCTGTAGCGCAGCGGGTTAAGCGCAGGTGGCGCAAAGCGCAGGGACCGGCTTAAGGATCCCAGGTTCAAGCCCCCAGCTCCCCACCTGCAGGGGAGTCGCTTCACAGGCGGTGAAGCAGGTCTGCAGGTGTCTGTCTTTCTCTCCCCCTCTCTGTCTTCCCCTCCTCTCTCCATTTCTCTCTGTCCTATCCAACAACAACAACACCAATAACAACAACAATAAAAAACAAGGGCAACAAAAGGGAATAAATAAATAAATATTAAAAAAACCCAAGTTTGATTATTTGAATACTTTAGACACATACGGGTAAATGCAGAACACAAGAGTCTGAGAGAGCGAGAAAGAAAGAGAGAGAGAGAGAGAGAGAGAAAGACTTTCTGGTAGAAGCTTCTGTAACAAGACCTGACTGACCCTTCTACATGTGCTGAGTGTTCCTGCAACTACGGCACATTACAAATATGCTGAGGTCTGGCTAAAATACACAGAAGTTTGATTAGAAATGATCGATCTGGACCTTAATTTTAGATTTCATAGTTCCAGGAATTCCAGCAGAGAACTGCAACCCAACCGCAGAGCAAGTTTCTTAGACCAAGTCTTTGTGATCATCTGTCCCTCTTCTTGTCACCGTCTTTTGCTCTGCGAGCAGGAAAGGGCTCTGAACCGTGAGCTCAGCACAGTCCCGCTCACCTGTGACCTTCCTGCTTCACACTCACCGGGTCTGCTAGTCGGCACTGAACACTGCCCCTAATTGTCTTGCAGGGTATGACTTTCACAGGGCAGGAAATGGCGTGGCTGAGCTCAGCCACTGAACTGAAGTCAAAGACGAATGGTCTATACGGCAAAACGCGGGCAGACAGATCGCCCACGACAAAGCCTGCCAGTTGTGACCCCAGACAGCACAGCACCGCCAGCCCAGAGAGCGTGGGTCCTCACACACGGAGCCGCGCAGACTCTTCAATGACATACCTCAGGCGGTTTGAACTCTCCGATCCCACCTTCCATTTTCTGCTTCAGTGCGCTGTTTACTTGCTTAGCATTCTGAACCTTCAAGAGAACAACCCAGAATGTGCATCAGGCCGTGTACGTAGGTGGAATTTTGAGTGAGTACTCGATCAACAAGAGGTGGACAGCAAAACCCTCCTCTATTTAACTCAGGAGGACAGCCACTTCCCACACTAAAGGGGTAGTCTGAAGTCACAGTGGCTGCGTATCTTTTAATAAACCTCTCAGAGTCTAAGGCAATTTCATTCCATCAAACCTTCTCATTACTATAATGTTTTGAGCAAGTAACAACGTCTCCAGTAAGAATAATAATGAGGAGGCTTGAACCCAGGTCCTTGATGTACTGTAACATGCGCTCTCAACCAGGTGTGCCACCACTCGGCGCCTAGGTCCTGACTCTTCACCCACATACAACCTGGCTTTGGTGACACGCCACAGCGGCTCTGCCCGGCAACCTGCAGGCCCCGCCACAAATGGCCGCCCGTGAGCTGCAGAAGCGAGAGTCCTGTCTGCAGCTTCGGTCAGAAATGGAAGCTCTGACGGAGGGTGTCAGTTCCCCAGGTCACAGAGCTCGCAGGCGGCAGTGCTGGAATGTCCACTCAGAGACAGACACTGACTGGGGAGCAAGGTGAAAGGCCAAGAAAGAGGTGTGCGGAACCCAGAAAGATAGCCTGGTGGTTTTTCCAAAGCCTTCCATGACCGAGTCTCGGAGGCCTGACGTTCAGTCCCGGGCACCATTACCAGGCAGATGGGTGGTGCTCTGGTAAAACAAAACAAGACAAGGGGCCAGGCGGTGGCGCACCTGGCTAAGTGCTCACATTACAGTGCACAAGGACCCAGGTTTGAGTCCCCAGTCCCCACTTGCAGGGGGAAAGCTTCATGAGTGAAGCAGGGCTGCAGGTGCCTCCCTGTCTCTTTCCCTGTTTCTTCCCTTCCCCTCTCAGATTCACTGTCTCTACACCACAGTAAACAAAAATATCAACACAACAAACCCCCTACATCAGCGGGTGTCTGAGACAATGCGCAAAGGCCGAGCCCCGTACCTGGCGCTTGAGAGAGACCAGCTGCATGTCCAGCTGCCGCAGGATGGTGCTGGCCGCGCTGGGGCTGCAGGAGACGGCGAGCACGTCCTCCTGCGTCAGGTACATGCCCTTGGGCGGCCGGCACTTGGCGCGCTGGGAGTGGTGGCGGTGCTGCAGGCTCTGGTACTCCCTTCTCCCCAGCCCCAGCTTGCCGCTCGGCACGGGCTGCTCGGCGCCGCCCTGGTGGGAGGAAGGTGAAGCAGAAAGCCCTTCAGGAAGCTCTTAGCCTTCTCTGCCTCAAACGCTGAAAACAGTCCTGGGCGGCCACACACAGCACACCTAAGGCACCTGGGAAAGTGCTCTAACTGCTTAAGTGCAGGTGCCTTTTAAAAAATTTATTATTGGACAGAGACAGAAGTTGAGGGGGGGAAGACAGAAAGGGAGAGACACAGAGAGACCCCTGCAGCCCTGCTTCACCGCTCATGAAGCTTCTTCCCCCCTGCAGGTGGGGAGCGGGGGCTTGAACCTGGGCCCCTGTGCGTTGTAGTGTACGCCTAACCAGGAGGCCACCGCCTGGCCCCACCGTTGCAAAGATTTTTAAGAATATGAAACAAAAAGGGCGAGCCAGGAATACAACAAGGTGCAGACAGCCAGCTGGCAGGGGGGTGGCCGCTTCTTCCTCTTGTGAGCAGCAAGCCCCCAGGGCCAGAAAGGACAGTCAGCTGGATGCCGGCAGCTCCTCAGGCCACCTGGGCCTTCATGGAGTCTGAGCAGCGGGTGAGGCCGGGGAAGCTCTATAAGGGGGCCTGGGAACTCTCATGCAGGATTTCCTTACTCTGCAGTATTCTCAAAGTGTGACACAAGACCAGGGTTCAAGCCTGTGCTCTCCACCTGTACAGGGAAAACTTGATGAGAGCTCTGGCTGATGGTGGTGCGGAGCATTGAACCTGGGACTTGGGGGCCTCAGGCAGGAGGATCTCGCTGCATGACCGTTATGCTCTACCCCCTGTCCACAGTCTCATTCTTCATCTGCCTCACTGCAAGCCCGCCTCGGAGAACACCCGCACGTCTGCTCCTCGGGGAGACCCGCCCTCCCCTTCATGAGACAGTGGGGTAGCGTTGGAGACACAGTCACTCTAGACTCAGCTCTGAGCTGGCGGGCAGCAAAAGCAGAGGCCCCACTCCCCGCCCTGCCTGCAGGGAGAAGCTTCTCCAATATGCACGATTCTCTGTCCTATCGAATATATACCCCTAAGATACGCAAAAGGGCCACACGGAACAGAAAGAAATGAAAACCTTTACAGACGGGAGGAGGCGTACAGTGGGCATGTCACTTAGCAGGCTGGACAGATCTGGAAAGAAAATGACTCTGAGGGTGAGGAGGGGAGTGGCGCGGGGCTTCGGGGAGACGGGCTGATGAGAACACAGGATGACAGTCAGAGTCCCTACGGGAGAGGACAGTCGCAGACACCAGGCGACTGTCTCTAATGCTAGCTCTGTGATGTCTTTGGGGCTGGAGCAGTGGAGGCGAGGAGGGGGGCACAGAGGATGGCACCAAGCCCAGGGCGCACACCACGCAGCGTGATTTGGCCTGACTTCAAAGGACAAACGTCTTTCTGCGGAGTGACTTTCCCGCAGAGACTGGAATGAAAAGGTGCGGGTGGCCGCAGAGGCCGGGGACGGGGCTTGAGAGAGTTCCCGTTTGGTCTTTTCTCCGTGGGACGGAACGTGAAGGCCACCTGCCAAGTCTGGGGGCAGGGGGCGGCTGGGCTGCTGAGGTACAGAGGCGTGACTGTCCCTTCAGCACCGATGACGTACTGAGTGCTTGCTTAGTGCTCTGATACGCACGGCCTCTTTGAACCCGGAGACCACTGGCGAGGAGAGAATGAGGCCTCGGGGCTGAAAACAGGTGTGAGGGCCCTGCTGGACGGGGACCGATTGTACAAAGTCACGGCGCTTGTTAAGGGTTGTGAAGCCAGGGCTCCAGCCTCCCCGACTGCGCGTCTCTGACTAGGAACAGATGTGGTCCGGCGGGCCGGGGAGCGGCCGAGTTAGCATGGTGGCTGCCTGGGGAGGCGACACTTTACATAGCTGGTCACCGGCTCTGTGGCTCAGAGACCTGGGGGAAATGAAGGAATCAGGGGCTGGGCGGTGGCACGCCTGGTTAAGCGCACACGTCACAGTGCACAAGGATGCAGGTTCGAGCCCCTGGTCCCTACCTGCAGGGGGAAAGCTTCGCAAGTGGTGAGGCAGGGCTGCAGCTGTCTTTTCTCTTGCTTTCTAGCTCTCCCTTCCCTCCCAATTTCTCTCTGTCTCTATCCAACAATAAAATAAAGTACTACAAAAGGACTCGGACACCGGAGAACACTCGGTGGCTGTAAGAGGTCTTACATTGCACTGTGAGAGCTTACGACGCCGGTGAGGGCCGGGACAGCGGCAGAGCCCCTCAGAAGAGAACTCGCTCAGTGGGACCAGCCCCCCGCCTCTACCCCAGGTGCGCCCCGTCAGCCGTGGGTCCGGTGGCGGGAGGCGGTGGCGCCTGCTTGCAGCAACCACCTGGCCCGCACCCGCTGGCGCTCCAGGCTCCTCGGCTGAGGCGGCTCTGAGGCTCCCCGCTGCCGGCGCGCCTGGCTCCTAACTGCTGTCAGACGTGCCCTGAGCTCCGGCCCGCCACGAGGCGGGACATCCCAAGTGTTTTCGGGAAGCTCAGGAGGCGGAACCAGAGGGCTGAATTCTGCACGCAGTGGTAGGTGTCCGCAGGAGGGCGGTTCGAGTCCTTTCCTTGTGTCAGTGTGGGAGGACGGCCCCCGGCCGGCCGGCAGAGCGGGTCCCCACCCCTCCGTGTCAGCTCGGCCGTCACTTCCTCTGAGACCACGTGAGTCTCCCCAGGGATCCATGCCGCCCACCATGTCCCAGCCACGGTGGGACCACCACGGCCAGGGTAGGGCCACCGTACCTCTTTCTTGGCTTCCTTTTTGGGGTCATAGTCGCTATCGTTCCCATCCATCGGCTGCGTTTCCCCAACGTCGTCGTCGCTGAGAAAGAACAAACGGCAGTCAGCTTAACCTGCTTTGGATTCTACCCGGCGCTCTGCACTGTCATTACTAGAGCACGTGAAGTGGGCAGCCTCGCGCCCAAGTCGAGACGTCGCTGGGGGTGGGGGAGAGCCACCGGGCCCCAGAGCCGCGCCCACTGGAGGGCGCGGACTCGAACCCGGGCCGCACCCAGCAAGGCAGGCATGCAGCCGGGGCGCCCGCACGACCCCTCCAGCCCTCTTCTCTGCTCTCAGCAAGCTGTCTGTGCCAGCCATGCCAGTCCTTTTACCAATTATCCCCCAGCAGGACAAGAGCTGCCCTTGGGAAGGGGAGTTAGTTTCCTGTTGCCGCGTTTAGAAACATTCCCTTATGCCAGTATTTCTAGCTCTAGAGACCCGGCAGGGAGGACATGTCAACAGAGCTATTATTAGAGACAGAAAGTGCACATATTAATTTGACAAGACATTTATTTCGTTTATTTCCCGTGGGCAGGCAAAGACAGGAAGGAGGTCGGGCCGGGAGGAGTGTACACATCCGTGCACGAGGGCCTGGGTTCAAGCGTCCGATCCTCACACACAGGGCAAGTAGGGCTGCTGATGTGTCTGCTTCCCTCACTCTCTCTTTCCTTTGCTTTCTTTTCTTTGTCTTAATTTTGATCTACTTATTTATTGGATACATAGAGAAATCTTTAAAAATATATATGTTTTTGCCTCCAGGGTTATTGCCGGGGCTTGGTGCCTGCACCAGGAATCCACTGCTCCTGGAGGCCATTTTTTCCCTTTTGTTACCCTGGTTGTTTTTTAAAAATATTTATTTATTTATTTATTAACTTTTGTTGTTTTATTGTTGTAGTTATTATTGTTATTGATGTCATTATTGTTGAATAGGACAGAGAGAAATGGAGAGAGGAGGGAAGGACAGAGAAGGGGAGAGAAAGACAGACACCTGCAGACCTGCTTCACCGCCTGGGAAGTGAGCCCCCCCTGCAGGTTGGGGAGCCGGGGGCTCGAACCAGGATCCTTGAGCCGGTCCTTGTGCTTTGTGCCATGTGTGCTTAACCCGCTGTGCTACTGCCCGGCCCCCTTTTAAAAGACTTTTAAACTTATTTGACAGGACAGAAAGGAAAGGGGAGACTGAGAGAAAGAGAGAGAGACAGGGACCCCTGCAGTCCTGCTTTGCCGCTCATGAAGCCCCTTCACCCCCATCTCGCAAGTGAGGCCCAGGGGCTTGAACCCAGGTCCTTGCCTATGATAACATGTGTGCTTAACCAGGTGCACCACCACCCAGCCTGTCTCTCCCTCTCTTGCTCCCCCTTCCCTCTTGATTTCTCACTGTCTCTATCTAATAAACGAACAAAATATTTAGAATGTGGGTTCCCGCCACACAGGCAGTTGTGGAGAGAGAACCTTCTAGAGTGTGCTCCCACACCTCCTCAGTCCACTGTGTCCATCCAACCTCCCAGCACTGAAAGGAAGCACCGTGTTCTAGGAGAGACAGCTCCGGGGGGCTCAGCTGGCAGTGCCCGCTGGCCACAGAGACCCGAGATGCTCATGGCTCAGCCTGCCCGGCCCGGCCCCTGCGGGACCATTCTGCTCTGGGCAGTGAGCGGAGACGCCTACCTGTCCCCCTGGTTGTGTCTGTTTGCTAGTTTGCGAGCCTGGCGGTCCATCAGGCTTGTCCTCGACCGGGTTTTTTTCCAGGAGTAGTAATATTTTACAAGGCTGGCGATTGTCTTATCTGGAAGCTTGGGGGGAAAAAACATGTATTATTAGCAAGTTTAATTCAATGAGTTAATTTAACTCTGACTAACTGAACAAACATTAGCTTTGGTATTATTGTCTGATTTCTCATCTTCTCTCTCTCCCTCTCTTTTCCCCCCTTCCCTCTCAATTTTTCTCCATCTCTGTCCAATAAACAAATAAGTAAATGTTTAAAAAATATTCTCTGGGACCTAGCAAACAGAGCTATAGATGAGGAGTTCCTTCCTCCCTCCCTTCCTTTTTCTTTTCCCAGAGCCCTGATCAGCTCTGGCTTACGGTGGTGCCAGGGACTGAACCTGGGACTTCGGAGCATCACGCACGAGAGTCTCTTTGCATAACCACTATGCTGTCTACCCCCACCCGAGAAATGTTTCCACAGCGGCCCCGCGAGGTGAAGCTAAGCATCGCAGTGATGGCTGCCACCCGCGTTTCTGAGTGACTATTCTGAGTGTCAGGCGAGAGCTTCAGGGGGAGTGAGGCAGCACTGCAGGTCTCTCCCCCACCTCCCCTTCCCCTTCTCTTATCAAATTAAGCAACAAGCATGATTTTTTTTTTAAATTCTAAAGTTCAAAAATGAAACAGTTAAAATAAAGCTGAAACTGGTGATTTCAGCGGCACACGCATATTAGTGACTACCGCACACTTACACCAGAATAAACCTCAGTACAGGTTCACCAGCCCAGCTCACATGTACTCCTGTCTGTGTAAAAAGCGAGCGGATCTACTACTGACAATTCTCTTAAACTGCAGACAGACAGGAAAACAGAGAGGAAAATGCTCCCTGTGACGGGGGAGACTCACAGGGACGCTGGGCGCCTTACCATCTGCTGAATCCTGTGGAAGCTCTTGCCGTGAAAGCTGAAGGCCTGTTCAAACAGGACTTTGTCTTCCACCGTCCACTCGTCGGGGAAGGGAGTGAAGTTGGGGAGGTCAGCCAGGGACTTCTCGATGCTGTGCTTGTGCCAGAAGAGCATGCCCAGCGCCTTCGGAGACAAACCAGCCCTCTGTTCGACCACCCTTCAGACAGCTGGACACAAGTCGGGTGAGAGCCTGCAGCCCTGACCCCAACTGTGGGGAGACGCCGTCGAGGGCTCAGCCAGGGGCTCAGGACAGGGAGGCTCTCACCGTCACGAGTGCCGACTGTGTCTGCGGATGCAGCTGCACGGGCCCAGATGAAGCCTCTCAGACACATCTACTCACTTGTTGTACAGAGAAAAAGACGCTGAGCAGAAGATGCCCAGCAGGCAGACAGCCAATCACACGACAGCTTCCGGCACAGGGCCAGGAGGCTCAGCGCACGCGGCTGAGAAACACGCAACCTCCCCCGCTAACGGGCTCAGCGGGCACCTCCAGGAAGACTGTGTCTTTGTTTATTGGACAGAAGCTGAGAGGAAGAGGAAGACAGAGAGGGAGAGAGGCACAGAGAGACCTGTGGCACTGCAGGTGGGGACTGGGGGCTTGAACCCAGGTCCTTGCACACCGCAGCATGTGTGCCACCACCCGGCCCCTAGAAAGAGCGTGTCTTTAGCGATCTCTACAGCGTGCGCTTCTAACGGCGTTCTGTGCGCAAAGCGTTCTTCAGAGGCACGTTGATAACCCCACCAAATCGGAGCAGAACCTGCAGCCACCATCCTCCCCGCTGGCCCATTTCCCGGGGGCCCCGATAGTTCACCCTGAGGGCTGGGGAGCGGGCTTGGCGGCAGAGCACAGGCGTGAGGCACAGACACGAGGCCGAGCCAAGGAGAACATGACAAACAACAGAGAGGAGCTCTGCTCTTTCTCTTCTTCCGCCTCACAAGACGGAAAGGTCACAAACGACAGGAGATGCCTGGGGGGACTCAGGTCCGGGCACACGTGTGCAGGGGGGACTGGTGCACAAAAATGGGGTGCCACCAGGTGTGGGGTGGCTTGCTTGAGCAGCTGAGGCGTGGGCGGTTATCTAAACTAGTCCCACGGCCGTGACTGAGGCGTGGGCGGTTATCTAAACTAGTCCCACGGCCGTGACTGAGGCGTGGGCGGCTATCTAAACTAGTCCCACGGCCGTGACTGAGGTTGGGCGGCTATCTAAACTAGTCCCACGGCCGTGACTGAGGTTGGGCGGCTATCTAAACTAGTCCCACGGCCGTGACTGAGGTTGGGCGGCTATCTAAACTAGTCCCACGGCCGTGACTGAGGTTGGGCGGCTATCTAAACTAGTCCCACGGCCGTGACTGAGGTTGGGCGGCTATCTAAACTAGTCCCACGGCCGTGACTGAGGTTGGGCGGCTATCTAAACTAGTCCCACGGCCGTGACTGAGGTTGGGCGGCTATCTAAACTAGTCCCACGGCCGTGACTGAGGTTGGGCGGCTATCTAAACTAGTCCCACGGCCGTGACTGAGGTTGGGCGGCTATCTAAACTAGTCCCACGGCCGTGACTGAGGTTGGGCGGCTATCTAAACTAGTCCCACGGCCGTGACTGAGGTTGGGCGGCTATCTAAACTAGTCCCACGGCCGTGACTGAGGCGTGGGCGGTTATCTAAACTAGTCCCACGGCCGTGACTGAGGCGTGGGCGGCTATCTAAACTAGTCCCACGGCCGTGACTGAGGTTGGGCGACTATCTAAACTAGTCCCACGGCCGTGACTGAGGTTGGGCGGCTATCTAAACTAGTCCCACGGCCGTGACTGAGGTTGGGCGGCTATCTAAACTAGTCCCACGGCCGTGACTGAGGTTGGGCGGCTATCTAAACTAGTCCCACGGCCGTGACTGAGGTTGGGCGGCTATCTAAACTAGTCCCACGGCCGTGACTGAGGTTGGGCGGCTATCTAAACTAGTCCCACGGCCGTGACTGAGGTTGGGCGGCTATCTAAACTAGTCCCACGGCCGTGACTGAGGTTGGGCGGCTATCTAAACTAGTCCCACGGCCGTGACTGAGGCGTGGGCGGCTATCTAAACTAGTCCCACGGCCGTGACTGAGGTTGGGCGGCTATCTAAACTAGTCCCACGGCCGTGACTGAGGTTGGGCGGCTATCTGAACTAGTCCTATGGCCGTGACTGGGGCGTGGGCGGTTATCTAAACTAGTCCCACGGCCGTGACTGAGGTTGGGCGGCTATCTGAACTAGTCCTATGGCCGTGACTGAGGCGTGGGCGGTTATCTAAACTAGTCCCACGGCCGTGACTGAGGCGTGGGCGGTTATCTAAACTAGTCCCACGGCCGTGACTGAGGTTGGGCGGCTATCTAAACTAGTCCCACGGCCGTGACTGAGGTTGGGCGGCTATCTAAACTAGTCCCACGGCCGTGACTGAGGTTGGGCGGCTATCTAAACTAGTCCCACGGCCGTGACTGAGGTTGGGCGGCTATCTAAACTAGTCCCACGGCCGTGACTGAGGTTGGGCGGCTATCTAAACTAGTCCCACGGCCGTGACTGAGGTTGGGCGGCTATCTAAACTAGTCCCACGGCCGTGACTGAGGTTGGGCGGCTATCTAAACTAGTCCCACGGCCGTGACTGAGGTTGGGCGGCTATCTAAACTAGTCCCACGGCCGTGACTGAGGCGTGGGCGGCTATCTAAACTAGTCCCACGGCCGTGACTGAGGCGTGGGCGGCTATCTAAACTAGTCCCACGGCCGTGACTGAGGTTGGGCGACTATCTAAACTAGTCCCACGGCCGTGACTGAGGCGTGGGCGGCTATCTAAACTAGTCCCACGGCCGTGACTGAGGTTGGGCGGCTATCTAAACTAGTCCCACGGCCGTGACTGAGGTTGGGCGACTATCTAAACTAGTCCCACGGCCGTGACTGAGGCGTGGGCGGTTATCTAAACTAGTCCCACGGCCGTGACTGAGGTTGGGCGGTTATCTAAACTAGTCCCACGGCCGTGACTGAGGTTGGGCGGCTATCTAAACTAGTCCCACGGCCGTGACTGAGGTTGGGCGACTATCTAAACTAGTCCCACGGCCGTGACTGAGGTTGGGCGGCTATCTAAACTAGTCCCACGGCCGTGACTGAGGCGTGGGCGGCTATCTAAACTAGTCCCACGGCCGTGACTGAGGTTGGGCGGCTATCTAAACTAGTCCCACGGCCGTGACTGAGGTTGGGCGGCTATCTAAACTAGTCCCACGGCCGTGACTGAGGTTGGGCGGCTATCTAAACTAGTCCCACGGCCGTGACTGAGGTTGGGCGGCTATCTAAACTAGTCCCACGGCCGTGACTGAGGTTGGGCGGCTATCTAAACTAGTCCCACGGCCGTGACTGAGGTTGGGCGGCTATCTAAACTAGTCCCACGGCCGTGACTGAGGTTGGGCGGCTATCTAAACTAGTCCCACGGCCGTGACTGAGGTTGGGCGGCTATCTAAACTAGTCCCACGGCCGTGACTGAGGCGTGGGCGGCTATCTAAACTAGTCCCACGGCCGTGACTGAGGTTGGGCGGCTATCTGAACTAGTCCCACGGCCGTGACTGAGGTTGGGCGGCTATCTGAACTAGTCCTATGGCCGTGACTGGGGCGTGGGCGGTTATCTAAACTAGTCCCACGGCCGTGACTGAGGTTGGGCGGCTATCTGAACTAGTCCTATGGCCGTGACTGAGGCGTGGGCGGTTATCTAAACTAGTCCCACGGCCGTGACTGAGGCGTGGGCGGTTATCTAAACTAGTCCCACGGCCGTGACTGAGGTTGGGCGGCTATCTAAACTAGTCCCACGGCCGTGACTGAGGTTGGGCGGCTATCTAAACTAGTCCCACGGCCGTGACTGAGGTTGGGCGGCTATCTAAACTAGTCCCACGGCCGTGACTGAGGTTGGGCGGCTATCTAAACTAGTCCCACGGCCGTGACTGAGGTTGGGCGGCTATCTAAACTAGTCCCACGGCCGTGACTGAGGTTGGGCGGCTATCTAAACTAGTCCCACGGCCGTGACTGAGGTTGGGCGGCTATCTAAACTAGTCCCACGGCCGTGACTGAGGCGTGGGCGGCTATCTAAACTAGTCCCACGGCCGTGACTGAGGCGTGGGCGGCTATCTAAACTAGTCCCACGGCCGTGACTGAGGCGTGGGCGGCTATCTAAACTAGTCCCACGGCCGTGACTGAGGTTGGGCGACTATCTAAACTAGTCCCACGGCCGTGACTGAGGCGTGGGCGGCTATCTAAACTAGTCCCACGGCCGTGACTGAGGTTGGGCGGCTATCTAAACTAGTCCCACGGCCGTGACTGAGGTTGGGCGACTATCTAAACTAGTCCCACGGCCGTGACTGAGGCGTGGGCGGTTATCTAAACTAGTCCCACGGCCGTGACTGAGGTTGGGCGGTTATCTAAACTAGTCCCACGGCCGTGACTGAGGTTGGGCGGCTATCTAAACTAGTCCCACGGCCGTGACTGAGGTTGGGCGACTATCTAAACTAGTCCCACGGCCGTGACTGAGGCGTGGGTGGTTATCTAAACTAGTCCCACGGCCGTGACTGAGGTTGGGCGGCTATCTAAACTAGTCCCACGGCCGTGACTGAGGTTGGGCGGCTATCTAAACTAGTCCCACGGCCGTGACTGAGGTTGGGCGGCTATCTGAACTAGTCCTATGGCCGTGACTGAGGCGTGGGCGGCTATCTAAACTAGTCCCACGGCCGTGACTGAGGTTGGGCGGCTATCTGAACTAGTCCTATGGCCGTGACTGAGGCGTGGGCGGTTATCTAAACTAGTCCCACGGCCGTGACTGAGGTTGGGCGGCTATCTAAACTAGTCCCACGGCCGTGACTGAGGTTGGGCGGCTATCTAAACTAGTCCCACGGCCGTGACTGAGGCGTGGGCGGCTATCTAAACTAGTCCCACGGCCGTGACTGAGGCGTGGGCGGCTATCTAAACTAGTCCCACGGCCGTGACTGAGGCGTGGGCGGTTATCTAAACTAGTCCCACGGCCGTGACTGAGGTTGGGCGGCTATCTAAACTAGTCCCACGGCCGTGACTGAGGTTGGGCGGCTATCTAAACTAGTCCCACGGCCGTGACTGAGGTTGGGCGGCTATCTAAACTAGTCCCATGGCCGTGACTGAGGTTGGGCGACTATCTAAACTAGTCCCACGGCCGTGACTGAGGTTGGGCGGCTATCTGAACTAGTCCCACGGCCGTGACTGGCTCTCTGCCTAGGTGATCCTGACAGCATGTGAGTAAGGGCTCCCTCTCTCTCCCTCGTCCTATCTCTCGCTCCCTCGCCCCTTCCCCCCTTGCTCCCTCTGTCTCTCTGCCCACGTGTGCTCCACCAACATGTGAGTGTTCTCAATCTTCCTGAATACAGTTTAAAATCCCTGAACATCCTGCCTTCTCAATTCTCAACAGAATTTTCTCAGCAGAGTTCGTGTGTGATGAGCTCGTAAACACGTGGGAAATGAAGAAAGGGAGAAAGAGAAATTTCTGAACTTCAGTTAATTCTTTAAAATGAATGTGCACCACGTGGTGGTGGCACACCTGGTTGAGCGCACGTGTTACCAGGCACAAGGACCAGGGTTCGAGTTCCCACCCCACAGCTTTGGGAGTGGTGAAGCAGGGCTGTAGGTGTCTTTCTCTCTCCCTTTTTTTTTTTTTTTTTTTTGGATTTTTTATTATCTGTATTTATTTATTGCACAGAAACAGCCAGAAATCGAGAAGGAAGGGGGAGCTAGAGAGGGAAAGAGAAAGAGAGACACCTGCAGCCTTGATCCACCAACTGTGAAGCTGTCCCCCTGCAGGTGGGGACTGGGGGCTCAAACCTGGTCCTTGTGCCTGTAACATATGCGCTCAACCAGGTGTGCCACCGCCTGGCCACCTTCTCTCTCCCTATTCCCTCTGGATGTCTCTACCAAATAAATAAATATCATAAAAATAAAGGTATACACAGTCACACAAAAGAATTATTTTCTTCTCTTTAAGAAGCATGTAAAGACACTTCTTTCTTTCTTTCTTTTTCATTTTACTTTATTTAAGGAGTGCACTACTCAGTTCTGGTGTGGAGGAAGGTAAGGGGAGACTGAAGCTGCCGACTTCAGTGCCTCAAGGATGAAAGGCTTTTGCATGACCAATATGTTTTCTCCCTCCACCAAGAATCACCTTTCTCAAGCAAACAAGGAAATTCAAGGATTAAAACTAAATGCAGGAGGTTGGGCGGTAGCACAGCAGGTTAAGCGCATGTGGCACAAAATGTAAGGATCCCGGTTCGAGCCCCCAGCTCCCCACCTGCAGGGGAGTCGCTTCAGAGTGAAGCGGATCTGCAGGTGTCTGTCTTTCTCTTCCCCTCTCTGTCTTCCCCTCCTCTCTCCATTTCTCTCTGTCCTATCCAACAACGATGACATCAATAACAACAATAACCACAACAACAATGAAACAAGGGCAACAAAAGGGAAAATAAATAAATATAAAAAAATAGAAAAACTAATTGCATTAATTAGAAGCTTCAAATTCCACAAAAGGATGGTGGTGGTTAGGGAGGGGGGTGAAGACAGTACAGTGGTCGTGCAAAAGGCTCTCAAACCTGAGGCTCTGGAAAAAATAAACAAACAGGCTGAGGACACAACAAAAGGGTTCTGCAGCGACCTTCATGCCGGGGGCTGTGAGGTGTCTCCATCCCCAGCACCACCAAGAGACACAGCTGGGCAGTGTTCTGCCGTCTCTCTTATCTCCTTTTATTTCCTTGTGCTCGTCATTCCCCTCTCAGCCCAGGGTGGAGGAGGCAGAGCCCATGTGGCCTGCAGCTGTGCACCTGCCTGCTGTCTCTCCCCAGGAGACACCACACAGCCCTCTAGCTTGCTCCGCTAAAGGAGGTCTGTGAGCAACTTCCTCGGAAATTTGAAAGTCAAAAAACATTTTAAACTAAAAAAGCTGATTTGTAGATCACTGGGATGACAAGTCCAAAGAGAATTTAGTCATGCTGAAAAGACTTTCCCCATAAGTGTACTGCATGTGCCGAAGTTTACCTGAGGCGGCCCAGCTGCTTTTTGGAACTCAAGGCAGAATAAGGAACACAAGGACGGAAAGAAGAAATATTCAAGCCCTTGGGATGAACTGTGTTCACAAGAGCAAAGTCCTCAGTGCTGAAGGGCCAGAGTTTGCGATCAGGCTCTCTGGGCAGGTGTCCCTCACCGAGACTGCAGACCCTCTGGGCAGGTGATCAGACTCTCTGGGCAGATGATCAGACTCTCTGGGCAGGTGTCCCTCACCAAGACTGCAGACCCTCTGGGCAGGTGATCAGACTCTCTGGGCAGGTGATCAGATTCTCTGGGCAGGTGATCAGACTCTGAGACTGCAGACCCTCTGGACAGGTGTCCCTCACTGAGACTGCAGACCCTCTGGGCAGGTGATCAGACTCTCTGGGCAGGTGACCCTCACTGAGACTGAAGACCCTCTGGGCAGGTGTCCCTCACTGAGACTGCAGACTCTCTGGGCAGGTGATCAGACTCTCTGGGCAGGTGTCCTCTCACCGAGACTGCAGACCCTCTGGGCAGGTGATCAGACTGTCGGGGCAGGTGTCCCTCACTGAGACTGCAGACCCTCTGGGCAGGTGATCAGACTCTCTAGGCAGGTGTCCCCTCACTGAGACTGCAGACTCTCTGGGCAGGTGATCAGACTCTCTGGGCAGGTGTCCCTCACTGAGACTGCAGACCCTCTGGGCAGGTGATCAGACTCTCTGGGCAGGTGACCCTCACTGAGACTGCAGACCCTCTGGGCAGGTGATCAGACCCTCTGGGCAGGTGTCCCTCACTGAGACTGTAGACCCTCTGGGCAGGTGATCAGACCCTCTGGGCAGGTGTCCCTCACTGAGACTGCAGACCCTCTGGGCAGGTGATCAGACTGTCGAGGCAGGTGTCCCTCACTGAGACTGCAGACCCTCTGGGCAGGTGATCAGACTCTCTAGGCAGGTGTCCCCTCACCGAGACTGCAGACTCTCTGGGCAGGTGATCAGACTCTCTGGGCAGGTGTCCTCTCACCGAGACTGCAGACCCTCTGGGCAGGTGATCAGACTGTCGGGGCAGGTGACCCTCACTGAGACTGCAGACCCTCTGGGCAGGTGATCAGACCCTCTGGGCAGGTGTCCCTCACTGAGACTGTAGACCCTCTGGGCAGGTGATCAGACTGTCGGGGCAGGTGACCCTCACTGAGACTGCAGACCCTCTGGGCAGGTGATCAGACCCTCTGGGCAGGTGTCCCTCACTGAGACTGCAGACCCTCTGGGCAGGTGATCAGACCCTCTGGGCAGGTGTCCCTCACTGAGACTGCAGACTCTCTGGGCAGGTGATCAGACTCTTTGGGCAGGTGTCCTCTCACCGAGACTGCAGACTCTCTGGGCAGGTGATCAGACTGTCGGGGCAGAATGTCCCTCACCGAGACTGCAGACCCTCTGGGCAGGTGATCAGACTCTCTAGGCAGGTGTCCCCTCACCGAGACAGCAGATTCTCTGGGCAGGTGATCAGACTCTCTGGGCAGGTGTCCCTCACTGAGACTGCAGACTCTCTGGGCAGGTGATCAGACCCTCTGGGCAGGTGTCCCTCACTGAGACTGCAGACTCTCTGGGCAGGTGATCAGACTCTTTGGGCAGGTGTCCTCTCACCGAGACTGCAGACTCTCTGGGCAGGTGATCAGACTGTCGGGGCAGAATGTCCCTCACCGAGACTGCAGACCCTCTGGGCAGGTGATCAGACTCTCTAGGCAGGTGTCCCCTCACCGAGACAGCAGACCCTCTGGGCAGGTGATCAGACTCTCTGGGCAGGTGTCCCTCACCGAGACTGCAGACTCTCTGGGCAGGTGATCAGACCCTCTGGGCAGGTGATCAGACTGTCGGGGCAGGTGTCCCTCACTGAGACTGTAGACCACTGGGCAGGTGATCAGACTGTCGGGGCAGGTTTCCCTCACTGAGACTTAGACCCTCTGGGCAGGTGTCCCTCACTGAGACTGCAGACTCTCTGGGCAGGTGATCAGACTCTCTGGGCTGGTGTCCTCTCACTGAGACTGCAGACTCTCTGGGCAGGTGATCAGACTGTTAGGGCAGGTGCCCCTCACTGAGACTGCAGACCCTCTGGGCAGGTGATCAGACCCTCTGGGCAGGTGTCCCTCACTGAGACTGCAGACTCTCTGGGCAGGTGATCAGACTCTCTGGGCCGGTGTCCCTCACTGAGACTGCAGACCCTCTGGGCAGGTGATCAGACTCTCTGGGCTGGTGTCCTCTCACTGAGACTGCAGACTCTCTGGGCAGGTGATCAGACTGTTGGGGCAGGTGCCCCTCACTGAGACTGCAGACCCTCTGGGCAGGTGTCCCTCACTGAGACTGCAGACCCTCTGGGCAGGTGTCCCTCACTGAGACTGCAGACTCTCTGGGCAGGTGATCAGACTCTCTGGGCAGGTGTCCTCTCACCGAGACTGCAGACCCTCTGGGCAGGTGATCAGACTCTCTGGGCAGGTGTCCCCTCACCGAGACTGCAGACTCTCTGGGCAGGTGATCAGACTCTCTGGGCAGGTGTCCTCTCACCGAGACTGCAGACCCTCTGGGCAGGTGATCAGACTGTGGGGCAGGTGACCCTCACTGAGACTGCAGACCCTCTGGGCAGGTGATCAGACCCTCTGGGCAGGTGTCCCTCACTGAGACTGTAGACCCTCTGGGCAGGTGATCAGACCCTCTGGGCAGGTGTCCCTCACTGAGACTGCAGACTCTCTGGGCAGGTGATCAGACTCCCTGGGCAGGTGTCCTCTCACCGAGACTGCAGACCCTCTGGGCAGGTGATCAGACTCTCTGGGCAGGTGTCCCTCACTGAGACTGCAGACTCTCTGGGCAGGTGCCCCTCACTGAGACTGCAGACCCTCTGGGCAGGTGTCCTCTCACCGAGACTGCAGACCCTCTGGGCAGGTGATCAGACTCTCTGGGCAGGTGATCAGATTCTCTGGGCAGGTGTCCCTCACTGAGACTGCAGACTCTCTGGGCAGGTATCCCTCACTGAGACTGTAGACCCTCTGGGCAGGTGATCAGACCCTCTGGGCAGGTGTCCCTCACTGAGAGTGCAGACTCTCTGGGCAGGTGCCCCTCACCGGGACTGCAGACCCTCTGGGCAGGTGCCCCTCACCGGGACTGCAGACCCTCTGGGCAGGTGATCAGACTCTCTGGGCAGGTGTCCCTCACTGAGACTGCAGACTCTCTGGGCAGGTGATCAGACTCTCTGGGCAGGTGTCCCTCACTGAGACTGCAGACTCTCTGGGCAGGTGCCCCTCACCGGGACTGCAGACCCTCTGGGCAGGTGATCAGACTCTCTGGGCAGGTGTCCCTCACTGAGACTGCAGACCCTCTGGGCAGGTGCCCCTCACCGGGACTGCAGACCCTCTGGGCAGGTGCCCCTCACCAGGACTGTAGACTCTCTGGGCAGGTTAATTTTCAGCTGTGCTTGGGCAGCAGACGCTCACACACCTGCTCCACGTTGTAGCCATGCTTCTCCTTGGCGACTGCGATGTATTCGTCCACTGTAATGAGAGCGGTTTGCACAGTTAGCTCCTCTTCACGCTATTTCCCAGGCCTACTCTTTACCTATGACGGGAGGGTGAGGCAGCTCCTGGGCCGGCCCCCAGAGAAGCTGGTGTGGCTTCTCTTCTATGACCACGTCACATGTCACACCTACAATATCCAGTGGCATCACTTTGATTCCTTTTGTATATATATAAAAAAAGACGGACTTGTGGATAGTAAATAATTTAGTCCAACTGTGGGTAAAACAGGCAGATGGGTGGGTCTTCTGTATTTGGAGGAGCTGAGCGGTGGGGCAGGGCAGGCCCACAGTCAGTGTCGGCTGTCACGTAAGTGGGGGGCCGTCTAGTGTTTTGCTGGCCACACAGAGGAGCAAGTCACTGGGAGCCCCAGTCCCCGTGCAGTGTGGTTCTCCCTGCTTGCTGGACAGAGGGCGTCTGAATATTCCTGCTACGCTTGTTCCTGTCAGTGATCAGACTCAGTGTCAGTAAGTAGCTTTAGAGAGGCTGTGAACGACCCCAGGACGCACTGCTGAGAAGTTTGTCGCTTCAATCAGTGGGACTGCTTACGGGACAGTCCGCGGAGCCAAGCCTTGACCCTCTGCATTGCACACACAAGTTTCTTTGAAAAGTGGTGGCTGACAGACAGTTCTGATCCCAAGGTCAGGGAGGAAGTCTAGTCCAGAGCGTCAGAACATAGGACTTGTAAGCCCGAGGGCCCAGGTTCAATCCTCAGCATCACAAGTCACAACTGAATAGCAGGGTCTGATCTCTTGCTCATAAAAGTAAATTAAAGGGGGGCCGGGGGGTAGAATAACGGGTTAAGTGCACGTGGTGCGAAGCTTAAGCCCCCGGCTCCCCACCTGCAGGGAGTCACTTCACAGGCGGTGAAGCAGGTCTGTAGGTGTCTGTCTTTCTATCCCCCTCTCTGTCTTCTCCTCCTTTCTCCATTTCTCTCTGTCCTATCCAAAAACCACATCAATGGCAACGATAATAATAATGACAGCAAGGGCAATATAATGGGAAAAAATGGCCTCCAGGAGCAGTGGAATTGTGGTGCAGGCACCAAGCCCCAGCGATAACCCTGGAGGCAAAAAAAAAAAAAAGTAAATTAAAGAAATTTCGAATCCTGGGGCAGGTCTTGCAGGCAAAGGCTCATCAGCACAAAGGCCTGGGTGCAAGCCCCCAGCCCCAGCTGCTGCGGGAAGGCTTCCTAAGTGCTCTCTACCTACTAGATAAGAGAGATGCACAGGACTGTATCCGGAAACAGTAGCCTGACCTGACTGAGCTCAGTTCTCAGCCTGGTTAACTCTTTGATTTTAGGCAAATACCTTGGCCTTTCTAGTCCTTAGTTTCTGTAGTCAAATCGGAGATAAAAGACACTTTCTTCTTAAGATTAAATATGCCAATATGTACTCAGAACACATTTAGAACTTTTTAGATTTTTTTTCCCCCCACCAGACCACTGCTTAGCTCTGACTTATGATGGTGTGGTGGCTTGAACCTGGGACTTTGGAGCCTCCAGCATGAAAGTCTCTTTGCATAGCCATTAGGCTATCTCCCCCACCCTTTATAAAACATTTAGAATAGCACTGGTCATATTTCCAGTATTTTAAAAGAATCTGTCATTATGAATCAGTATGGCAGCTTAATATACAAATGTGCTACTTAGACAGTGATCCTATCATCCTAGCAACTATTTCTCATGGATGCTGTATGCTTTCCTAAGACACAGACTTTTGGTGCAAAAAAAAAGAAAAAAGCCCCAATACTCTATTTTGCTTAGGATTCGTAGCACTGAAGATGTGAGGTCTGATGTGTGATGCTACTCTGACAGGAGTGTCTGGTTCCATAAACACAAAATGACATGGCTGCCAAGAAGTGTGCTTATCAACGGGCTGTGCGCCAGAATGCGGGGCACGTGGAGTCCAGGCTCCACCCAGACTCTGATTAAACTGGCGTGTGTGTGTGTGCACGTGTGTGTGTGCATGTGTGCACGTGTGCATGTGTGTGTGCGTGTGTACACGCTCAAGTGCTCCCTGCCTAACCCAGCGGACAGCAGGACTGAAAAGCAGCACCCGGGGCCTTCAGCCAGACAGGCCGTGGACACCGCACGGACAGAGCCAGCTGTCCTGGTCTCACTGCTGTGCCACAGGATGCCGCACGGCCGGGCAGCGACCTGCTGAGGTGGGTCTGTGTGAGATCTGAGTCAGAGAAGCCGGTCACTCAGACCCAGGCCAAGGAACAGTTCCTGCGCTTTCTGCTCTAAGTCTCCTTTGGTTTTTCATCCAAGGGATCTGAAAGTCAAAGTTTTTAACCTAAGTAAATCTTTCAGACTTGGGTCACGTGTCTGTCTGTCTGTCTGTCTGTCTGTGGGCAGAGGCTGTGGTGGGTGCACAGGCCCCGAGCTGGAGTCCACCACCACCAAGCAGGAGGACTCTGAGCCCAGCGCGTGGTTCTGTCCCTGTGCCAGCAGGTGTGGCCAGACTCCGCCGCCGGGATAGCCGTGTGCTGGTGCCCGCGGGCCTGTCTGGACAAATCAAGTCATTGCACGGAGGGGAATCTTAGTTTTGTTACCTGCACGCTTCTTACATCTGGTGGCCGCCTGGGGTCAGGTCCGCTAAAGTCCTACCAGGAGGCAAGAAGCGCAAGGCCGGCGATGCGGGAGGTCTCCGTCCAGACTCGGAGGGGAAAGCCGGCCTGAGTGGTGGCTGCCGAAGTCAGTCCTTTGCCCTCTCCGCTTTGAAATGGCACTGAGAGAGGGCTCTCTGAAGCCGGAAGGCATGTCTGTGCGTCTCCACACGTGAGGGAAGCCTGTGCAAGCGTCTACATAGTAACTCCCTCCCCTGCTTGGGGTCCAAGCAACAATGCCATCAGATCCTAGGATTTTCAGTCTTCCTGGGCCTGACACAAATTGGAACGATCAACCCTCCTGTCTTTCAACAGGAAAAACATTCTGACACAACAAGCTACATCAAACAAAGCAAAAACAAAGACAAACTCTTTTGTCATGAGAACGCAAGACACCACGGCACAAGCAGCGTCTCGGGACACTTACGTCTGGCATCGGGGACGGTGTGGTAAGGGGACCACACGAGCATTCCTCCATTGTCTTTGTCTGTGTACTTGGTGGCACCTGGGGAGGGGAACGAAGTGTCCTGAGTACCAGGGACTTTACAAGCACTGACAGTAAGAGCAAAGTGGCTCTGCTTTTCACTCTAGAACAGACTCGGCGGAGAAAACGAAAAGCAGAGACACAAAGGACAGGGAGACAGAGGGGAGGAAAGCAGGTGTGCGTGGCGGCTGCACGTGTTCTGGCTGCGGGAAGGGAGGAAGCGTGTCAAGTGCCGACCCGTTCACCCACTCCCAGCAGCCTTCCTCAAGCCAGTGTGTGAGCTCACTTCTTGAGAGGAGGATGGATCTGAGCTTTGCCGACTAGGGGTCGCCAAAAGCCTGGCTTCAGGGCCCGGGAGGGGCTGGAGAGGTAGCTCACACTCATGCTTGTTGCCCTGTACATGGGTCTGGTTTGCTCTCCAGCACCGGGTGGGAGAGACTGCGGCACCGGGGGAAGCTCCATCACGCATCACGCCAGTCTAGTCAAGCCACAAACGTTAGGGAGCGATGCTGTGAGTCAAGTCTGAAGCCGAAACTGCTTTTAAAGTTATGTGCTTTCCTGGAAGAACAGGTTGGGGAGATAAGCAGAGACACTACCAGAGTATTAGGAAGCCAGACCCGAGGAGCAAGACCCACTGCACTGCAGCTGGAGCATGCGGAGTCAAAGACAACAGCGGCAGCTGAGGACTCCAGAAAAGGCAAGCTGGAGTGGATGAGCGAACACTTATAGTCAGTGAAAGGACAGCCTCAGCTGTCTTTCAAACTTTAGTAACTGGGAGCTGGGGAGGTGGCACAGTGGTGAAGCTTTGGACTCTCAAGCACGAGGTCCTGAGTTCAATCCCCGGCAGCAGCACATGTGCTGGAGTGATGTCTGGTTCTTTCTCTCTCCTATCCTCCTCACTAATAAATAAATAAAATCTTACAAAAAAACAACTGGGAGTCGGGCAGTAGCACAGCGGGTTAAGCGCACGTGGCGCAAAGCGCAAGGACCGGCGTGAGGATCCCGGTTCGAGCCCCCGGCTCCCCACCTGCAGGGGAGTCGCTTCACAGGCGGTGAAGCAGGTCTGCAGGTGTCTGTCTTTCTCTCCCCCTCTCTGTCTTCCCCTCCTCTCTCCATTTCTGTCTGTCCTATCCAACAACGATGACAACAAGAATATCTACAATAAAACAACAACAAGGGCAACAAAAGGGAGTAAATAAATAAATAAACAACTTTAGTAATGAGCTAGATTTAGGTTTTACTTGCGTAGAATAAAAATATGGGAGTAAAACAGTCAAAGTATCACCATGACATCAAATCAACTGTCAGAGCTGGTAAGGAGCCCTGGCTCTGTGAATGTCCGAGCTCCACTCTTCCGCACAGGCTCGTTCTTTGTCATGCTGGGCGGGGCAAGCTCAAGACCACTTCAATCCTGATTAACAGTTTGGGGACTGTCATGGAGTTTTCTACCGGGTCCAAATTCTCTATGGCACCTGCAAATATGTTCCCTTGCATCTCATTCCTTCCGCCCAAAAGGTCTACTAATCGTCTCTAAATCTTTTTGTCATCTCCACAGTGAGACATTCTCACCACTGTAGCTGAGGCCTGACCTGCCGGAAACGGGCATCCAAGCTGACTGGGGGTGTGGCTGGGGTGCTGGCCTGTCATTTCTGGGAACAGCGGGAGCCCCATGCAGCACTGCAGTGCTTTCCTCTGAGCTGGACTCCACCTGACTCAACCCCATCACCTTATGCCCCGGAGGGACTGACAGTCACCTTTAGAACAGGTAAGAATGTGACCAGTACAGAGCCAGACTCCCCCATGAACCCCAGTGCTCGACTTGAAGTGACCCTGGGAGAACTTTTCCATCCGTGTCTCTCTCTCTCTCTCTCTCTCTCTCTCTCTCTCTGTTTAAACCAGAGCATTGCTCAGCTCTGGCTTACGGTGGTAGATGGGGGTTCGGGGGTGGTGGGGGACGACTGAATCTGGGACTTTGGAGCCTCAGGCAAGAGTCTCTTTGCATAACCATTATGCTATCTGTCCTCACCCTCCATTGGTCTCTCTACTCGATTCATCTTTAAAAAGAAGGACGAGGGCTGCCCGCAGAGCTAGTCAGTGACTCCGCGTAGACTGGATATCACGTGTAGAAGCAGCCGCCTGCCGGAGGCATGGCCGTCACCACAGGCTCTTGCACACTGATGCCGCCTCCTCGGTTCCCTTCTTAGCCTGCTCTGGAAAAGCTCCTCAGTCATCTGTCCTCCTCTGACCTTATCAATCAACTAAAAATAAAAGTGCAGGCTGACGAGGCTTGAACTCAAGTGGCTGATGCCTCCCACCAGCGCCCTGAAAAGAGGACAGTGACAGAAGTGGCCTTTCTGTAATGGCCATTCCGACTTCACTGCTCCCTACAAGGGAGAAAGCGACACATTAGCTAAGCGTTTCTGTGCCTCCCAGGGTGCTGTGTGTACTGTGACAGTCCACCTTTTCTACTGTAAAAATCGTAGTCTACAAAATAAAGTTCATGGATCGAAGATTGATCTCTTATCTGTAATGATATTTAAAGGCGCTGTCCCAAAATGATATAATGCAGAGATGACGCTGAGAATCCAAGTTACTCACCAACAAAATATCCGAACCTTACAAACATCCCGCCTTCTGCATGAATCAAGATGCAAGCTAAAGTCTAGCAAACTATCACAATCAGAAAGATTACTAATTGCGGCACATCAATTCTGAACAGATGACTGAACATGCCTTTCTGAAAGATATGAAGATTTTAAGTCCAATCTCTTCAAGATCTTTTAGATCTCCTTAACTCATAAAAGCTATTTGGAGAACTTTCAAGCAGTGCTGAGTTTTTATCATGATCTTGGAGAAACCAAAAAAGTAGAGAACAAAGTTTAATTTTGCTATGTGAGTACTCACCAATAATGAGCTCAAAATGAAAATCCAGAGCTAGATAGTAAACACATCACTCACTTCAAGCTGGAGTGAACAAAGACTTTCCAGGCCACGAAAGGTTTATGGAGCCCACGCTCAGGCCTTTGGCTTTTCTTGTGTTCTCCTTCCAAAACTATTCACCTAGGAACCCCCCTGTAGTCTAATGTGTGTTTGTTCTATTTCTGACCTCCTTCAGAAAAGTTCTTCATAGAAAGAGAAGGAGGCAGGAAAAAGAAAAGGGGGGGAGGCAGGTCTCTCAAGCAGTCCGAATCTAACAGATACGCGACGTTACCCAAATTCTCATTTTAACCAATGATGCATTAGCTGGAACAAGTCAGAGGAGAAGAGACTCACAGAGACGCTCACGTTTCCAAAACCACCTATTAATGGTGGCAGTGATCAGTTAAGCATTTTGAGCATAAATTTTATAAAATTCTGTGGGGAAAGTGCATGAAAACTATCTCAAAAACTACCTCAGACTACTAGGACCTTGTTCCTAAGAGTCGGCAGAGCTGCCATGCCACCGCGACTCTTACACGTTTATTGACTGCGCCTTGGGGGCAGGGCAGGGCAGGGGCAGGGGCAGGGCAGGGGCAGGGCAGGGCTGGGCAGGGGCAGGGCCGGGCAGGGCAGGGGCAGGGGCAGGGGCAGGGGCAGGGGCAGGGTAGGGGCAGGGCCAGGCAGAGCAGGGCAGGGGCAGGGGCAGGGCAGGGCCGGGCAGAGCAGGGCAGGGGCAGGGGCAGGGCAGGGCCGGGCAGAGCAGGGCAGGGGAAGGGAAGGGAAGGGGCAGGGGCAGGGGCAGGGCAGGGCAGGGCAGGGCCGGGCAGGGCAGGGGGAGGGGCTCTGGAGGCAGGATGGCGCCAGCAGACCACAGGCACACCAGGCGGAGCTCTGGTTTTTCCTGTCCCAGAAAGAAAGAATGGAAGGCAGGCAGGGAGGAGGCAGGCAGGGAGGAGACAGGCAGGGAGGAGACAGGCAGGGAGGAGGCAGGCAGGGAGGAGACAGGCAGGGAGGAGGCAGGCACAGCGGCCAGGAGCAAGGACCTGGGTTCCAGCCGCTCCCCACGAGCAGGGCAGGTCTGCACAGCTCCATGTCTCTCTCTCTCTCCCTCTCCCTCTCTCTCCTTCTGTCTCTCTCTCCCTCTGTCTCTCTCTCTCCCTCTCTCTCCTTCAGTCTCTCTCTCCCTCTCTCCTTCTGTCTCTCTCTCCCTCTGTCTCTCTCTCTCCCTCTCTCCTTCTGTCTCTCTCTCTCCCTCTGTCTCTCTCTCTCCCTCTCTCCTTCTGTCTCTCCCTCTCTCCTTCTGTCTCTCTCTCTCCCTCTGTCTCTCTCTCTCCCTCTCTCCTTCTATCTCTTTCCCTCTGTCTCCCTCTGTCTCTCTCTCTCCTTCTGTCTCTCCCTCTCTCTCTCTCCTTCTGTCTCTCTCTCTCCCTCTGTCTCTCTCTCTCCCTCTCTCCTTCTATCTCTTTCCCTCTGTCTCCCTCTGTCTCTCTCTCTCCTTCTGTCTCTCCCTCTCTCTCTCTCCTTCTGTCTCTCTCTCTCCCTCTGTCTCTCTCCTCCTCTCCCACAGCCCGTCCCCCGAACGCGAAGTGCTCGCACTGACACGGAGCAGACATGCCAGGCGCCCAGGACTCACCCCAAGTCAGGGCCCCGGGTTCGACCCGCCCGCCCAGCGCCCCGCAGCACTGGCCCCGCTTCCGCGTCATGACGCCAGCGCGCACACGGCCTTCTGGCTACGCACGGCGCTCCTGGGCACGTGGCGCCGCTGTCGGGGAGGCCGCAGAGCCGGGTGGCGAGGGCCCTGGAGGGCGCCGGGCGGGCGGTGACAGTGGCGGCTGCCACCCCGCCACGCCTGACCTGCGACACCTGGCCTGTGACACCTGACCTGCGAAACCTGACCTGCCGCACCTGACCTGTGACACCTGACATGCGACACCCCACCCCCCGGGAGGCACCCCTGCCGCTCGGTGAGTGGATCCACTGGCTCAGTGAGGCAGGTGTGCGGGATGACAGCTCCGTTGCCCTGTAAACATGGGTTCCGCTCCAGACCATCTCAGCTGACAGAAGGGCTCATAGACCCTGCTTGAGGGATCTGTAAACCGGACCGCTTTACAAACAGAAGCTGGGCTTCACCGAGGTCACTGTGCCCAGGGAGCCGCAGAGACCCAGACAGCCCGGACACTCTCTGGGCGCCGACGCTCTCTGAAGGGAGGGCGGCCTGGCCCTGGGGCCTCTCACTTCCCCCTCTCGAATCTGAGAGCCAAGCAGACAAGCAGGGACCACGGGGCAGCCCTACTGCCCAGGGCGCTTCTCCCTGGAGACCTGGACCCGGCTGCGAGCGGCCTCGGGGAAGACAGGGCCACCCTCCACGTCCATTCCAGGATGCAGCATGGGGACAGCAGTGGCGGCGGGCTCACGCCTGTCTTGTCAAACAGCCCAGCGAGCTGCTGCACACTCCTTGGGGCTTCCTTCCCTGTCCAGCCCGAGATGAGAGGGAGTGGGGCTCAGCTAGTCCCGGGCTAGCTGAGTATCAGTCTGAGTGAGCAGACTGGAAGTGCAGTTTACTCTAACACCCCTGTCCCGGCTGAGTATCAGTCTGAGTGAGCACACTGGAAGTGCAGTTTGCTCTAACACCCCTGTCCCGGCTGAGTATCAGTCTGAGTGAGCACACTGGGAGTGCAGTTTGCTCTAACACCCCTGTCCCGGCTGAGTATCAGTCTGAGTGAGCACAAGATGTGCAGTTTGCTCTAACACCCCTGTCCCGGCTGAGTATCAGTCTGAGTGAGCACACTGGGAGTGCAGTTTATTCTAACACCCCTGTCACAGCTGAGTATCAAACTGAGTGAGCACACTGGGAGTGCAGTTTACTCTAACACCCCTGTCCAGCCTGAGTATCAGTCTGAGTGAGCACCTGGAAGTGCTCTTTACTCTAACACCCCTGTTCTTGCTGAGTATCAGTCTGAGTGAGCACACTGGGAGTGCACTTTACTTTAACACCCCTGTCCTGGCTGAGTATCAGTCTGAGTGAGCACACTGTGAGTGCAGTTTGCTCTAACACCCCTGTCCCGGCTGAGGATCAGTCTGAGTGAGCACAAGATGTGCAGTTTACTCTAACACCCCTGTCCCGGCTGAGGATCAGTCTGAGTGAGCACACTGGAAGTGCAGTTTACTCTAACAACCCCAGTCCCGGCTGAATATCAGTCTGAGTGAGCACCTGGAAGTTCCCTTTACTCTAACACCCCTGTCCCGGCTGAGGATCAGTCTGAGTGAGCACCTGGATGTGCAGTTTACTCTAACACCCCCGTCCCGGCTGAGGATCAGTCTGAGTGAGCACCTGGATGTGCAGTTTACTCTAACACCCCTGTCCCGGCTGAGGATCAGTCTGAGTGAGCACCTGGAAGTGCAGTTTACTCTAACACGCCTGTGCTGGCTGAGTATCAGTCTGAGTGAGCACACTGGGAGTGCACTTTAATCTAACACCCCTGTCCTGGCTGAGTATCAGTCTGAGAGAGCAACTAGAAGTGCAGTTTACTCTAACACCCCTGTTGTGGCTGATGATCAGTCTTAGTGAGCACCTGGAAGTGCAGTTTGCTCTAACACCCCTGTCCAGGCTGAGTATCAGTCTGAGTGAGCACACTGGGAGTGCAGTTTGCTCTAACACCCCTGTCCCGGCTGAGTATCAGTCTGAGTGAGCATAAGATGTGCAGTTTACTCTAACACCCCTGTCGCGGCTCAGTATCAGTCTGAGTGAGCACACTGGAAGTGCAGTTTACTCTAACACCCCTGTTGCGGCTCAGTATCAGTCTGTGTGAGCACACTGGAAGTGCAGTTTACACTAACACCCCTGTCCCGGCTGAGGATCAGTCAAGTGAGCACACCGGAAGTGCAGTTTACTCTAAAACCCCTGTCCTGGCTGAGTATCAGTCTGAGTGAGCACACTGGAAGTGCAGTTTACTCTAAAACCCCTGTCCCGGCTGAGTATCAGTCTGAGTGAGCAGACTGGAAGTGCTGTTTACTCTAACACCACTGTCCCCATTGAGTATCAGTCTGAGTGAGCACACTGTGAGTGCAGTTTGCTCTAACACCCCTATCCAGGCTGAGTATCAGTCTGAGTGAGCACCTAGAAGTGCAGTTTACTTTAACACCCAAGTCCAGTCTGAGTATCTGTCTGAGTGAGTACACTGCAAGTGCAGTATACTCTAACACCCCTGTCCTGGCTTAGTATCACTCTGAGTTTGCACCCTGGGAGTGCACTACTCTAACACCCGTGTCCCGGCTGACGATCAGTCTGAGTGAGCCCCTGGAAATGCAGTTTACTCTAACACCCCTGTCCCACTGAGTATCAGTCTGAATGAGCACAGTGGAAGTGCAGTTTACTCTAACACCCCTGTCCCGGCTAAGTCTCAGTCTGAGTGAGCACACTGGAAGTGCAGTTTACTCTAACACCCCTGTTCCGGCTGAGTATCAGTCTGAGAGAGCAGACTGGGAGTCACTTTAATCTGACACCCCTGTCCTGGCTGAGTATCAGTATTAGTGAGCAGACTGGAAGTGCACTTTACTCTAATACCCCTGTTCTTGCTGAGTATCAGTCTGAGTGAGCACACTGGAGTGCAGTTTACCCTGACACCCCTGTCCTGGCTGAGTATCAGTCTGAGTGTGTTGTTGTGGTGGTCTGGTGTTGGGCTGCACCGCGGAGAAGAGAGCGGACGTCCAGAGCAGAGGGGTACACAAATCTTTATTATAGGATGGGGGGGGTTTGGTTCGGACCACGTGGAGCCAGCCATCAATGGCCGACCACGGGGGGGGGGGGAGCAGGGAGCGAGACCTCAGAGAGGGAGAGCTGAGAGCCCAGAGAGAGAGGTGGGGGTGAGGGGCTTTTTATTGGGCGACAACCAGGGGTGACGTGTAGGGCCAGGATTGGTTGAAGGGGGCAATGCTAGGGTTTCGCGGGGGCGTAGTAAAACCTGGGGGTGGAGACTGCATCAGAATAACTCCTCAGCAACATCTCCTCCTATCCCTTTATAACTAAATGGACACAGTAAAGAAAAATGGAATGGAGCAGGCTTAAATGTTTTAGAGGAATGCCATGCTCAGGTGGGAAGATGTAGGACTTTGTGGAGGATGGGAGGCTTAAATGGCTGCGAACCTTGTGAGATTTATGCGTCCTCCTGTGCTCAACCCCTCTTTAGAGAGAGAGACCTACCTGGAGAGACTCATCTCATAGGTTTAAGCGCAGCCTGCTCAACCATCTCTTCACAATATCTCTACATCTTTTCTATCTTTCTATCTAGTAATTGCATAAGATGCACAAAGTCTGTAGACTATCATGGGGCAGAAACCTTTTGGGCATAAGCCTAAATGATATAACAAAATAGGAAGGGACAAGTAGGGGAGAAGTAAAAGCCAGTGTGGTGTGAAGGGAAGGATTGGTGTGTAAAGGAACATTCCCTGCTTGGGTGGGGAAAGGGGCAAGGGTACATAATGAGGGGGAGGCGGGAGGCATGACCCACCAAACAGAGGGGCTATTTGGCATTGTATAGTCCTCAAGGCAACAGTCTGTAAAGTCTATGTGACTTTGAGTTGTACTGTACTGTACTTTGAGTTTAACTTAGCTCGTCTTAGATTGTGCTGCGTCCTGCATGAATAAAGAGATACTGCCTACAGCTCAACCATGAGTCCCTGGTCGTCTGTTACCCGCCCATGAAGCCAGCCCGGTGAAAACAACATAACCTGTCGAAAACAACATATGGCGCCTGAACAGGGACCGGACCTGTGCAACTCCCAGATAAGTGAAGACTCTGCCTACCTATGCACTATGGTCTTCTCTTCTACTTATGAAGAGGTTTGCCAAAGCCTCTACTGTTTCATCATGAGACAGTTACTCTATCTCTGGAACATTTTGCTCTGGGCCAAACTTTGTTTCCCTGACCGGGAACTTTGGTTTCTTATGACCGGGATCATAGAGCTTGGGAGATGCACGGAGATTTCTCCTTGGACTTTCTGGATTCCCTCTCCCATGTTTCCTGAGGAAAAGGACTACATTTTGCTCCGGGCCACAGTTTGGTTCTTTATGACCGTGATCGTAGACCTTGGGATATGCATGGGGATTTCCCCTGGGACTTTCTGGACTTCTTCTTGCATGTTTCCCATGGAGAAGGACTACTAGTTAGAGGAGCATTCTCCAGTACCCTGGTAGTTCCCAAGTATGGAGACACATGGTTAGTTCTACTCTCCTGATTGGATTCTTTCTTCAATGGGAAGACGCTTTTAAAAATGGGTGCCTGAAGCAATCCAGCAGGAACAGTCAGAAGCACCCTAAATGGAATTTCGAGGATCTTTTTGGACTAGGACGTCCTCCGGGGATTCTTAATCCTACATTGTGAGATCTTGATAATCTGGCTCAAGTTGCGTTTCATAAGAGAATGATTTGAATGACTGAATTTTTGTTTGACATTGACTTAAAAAAAAAAATGCTGGGCGCAGCCATGATTTCTAGAGACATCCAGAAACAATCCAAAAAATTGTTTTTTCCCTCCTTTGATTTCTCTTTTACGTCTTGACATGAATCTGAAACGTTTAATCCTGAAAACTGTATGAGTTATGGGTGGGGCAGATAGTGCAATGATTATGTTAATTATTCTCATGTCTGAGGCTTTTAACCGTGGTTCTTCTGTTTACCTTTCCACATTTTATTGAGTTTAAACTGTTTTAACAACCTTGAAATGATACTAGAAAGGACTTCCAATTATAATGGAGTTATCTATTATAGTAAACTTCTAATCTGCTACAAGTTTTGTTTGACAAGTAAGTGAATTTCAGCTGTCAAAGTCTTCACATGAAAAAGCATCTACTCAAATGGAATTCCTGGAAATCCATTTGGATCCTGTTCTCTGACATTGCCCACAAGATGGAATGACTACAACACATCCCCGGAAACCAATGATCAGACCTGGCACGACCTGAAGAAATAGATTCACAGACTCCAAAGCTCACACTCTACAGAAAAGCAGAATTCTGGTGGCCGACATTTCCCATCGAGACAGACATGCAGCGTTTCATCCCTTGGCATTTTCTTCCGTGGTCATCTACTTTGAACTGACACTTCCATCGGACTTACTGGTACACGCTGCTGTGTTTCTCAAAGACTAACTTCAGCCAGAGCCTTGGGACTTTATAGGCCATGTCCCGTCGCCTGCAGGCTCTGCCCCAGAGGCAGAAAACTCCCCCTCCTTATTAGGTTATGCCCACAGAGGCATGAAGCGCCCCAAGAGGCAAGAGATGCCCACAGAGGCAGGAAACGCCCTTTGAGGCAAGAGATGCCCCCAGAGGCATGAAGCGTTCCCAGAGGCAAGAAATGCCCTTTCGCCTGCTAGGCCTTGCCCTTTGAGGCAAGAAAAGCTCCCCTTGGCATCACACTGATTATTGCTGCTCACCTATTTTGTTTTCCATGTCTTATGCCAGTTCTTTTGAAAACGCCTGTACGATATAGGTTTCTGTTCACCCCACAATGGCCATTAGTTAAAAAGAAAGGGGGAATTGTTGGTATGCATGAGACCCCTTCTGTTTCATTTGGTTTAAATCCCCCCTGCTTAACACTATTCTATTTACATAACCACTTCATTCTATTTACATAACCACTGTTAACAAGTACCACCCTCCCTCCAGGGCATTTGTGGTTCAGTGATAGGATTCTCGCCTACTCCACCCCCTCCTTGTCACACTCTGATTTTCGCCAGTCACTTTTCTCTCCACCCTCTCTATGTCACATCCTGTTTCCACCCTACTTGGCAAGTATATATAAAGACAGCATTGTGAGTTGTACTGTACTGTACTTTGAGTTTAACTTAGCTCATCTTAGATTGTGCTGCGTCCTGCATGAATAAAGAGATACTGCCTACAGCTCAACCATGAGTCCCTGGTCGTCAGTTACCCGCCCATGAAGCCAGCCCGGCGAAAACAACATAACCTGTCGAAAACAATATGAGTGAGCACACTAGAAGTGCAGTTTACTCTAACACCCCTGTCCCGGCAGAGGATCAGTCTGAGTGAGCACACTGGGAGTGCAGTTTACTCTAACACCCCTGTCTGGCTGAGTATCACTCTGAGTGAGCACACTGGGAGTGCAGTTTACTCTAACACCCCTGTCCAGGCTGAGGATCAGTCTGAGTTCGCACCTGGAAGTGCAGTTTAATCTAACACCCCTGTGACAGCTGAGTATCAGTCTGAGTGAGCACACTGGGATTGCAGTTCAGTCTAACACCACTGTCTCAGCTGAGGATCAGTCTGAGTGAGCACCTGGAAGTGCGGTTTACTCTAACACCCCTGTCCGGGCTGAGTACCAGACTGAGTGAGCACACTGGAAGTGCAGTTTGCTCTAACACCCCTGTCCCAGCTGAGTATCAGACTGAGTGAGCACACTGGAAGTGCACTTTAATCTAACATCCCTGAACAGGCTGAGTATCAGTCTGAGTGAGCACCTGGAAGTGCAGTTTGCTCTAACACCCCTGTCCGGCTGAGTATCAGTCTGAGTGAGCACACTGGAAGTGTGGTTTACACTAACACACCTATCCCAGCTGAGTATCAGTCTGAGTGAGCACACTGGAAGTGTGGTTTACACTAACACACCTATCCCAGCTGAGTATCAGTCTGAGTGAGCACACTGGGAGTGCAGTTTGCTCTAACACCCCTGTCCCGGCTGAGCATCAGTCTCAATGAGAACACTAGAAGTGCACTTTACTCTAAGATCCCTGTCCCGGCTGAGTATCAGTCTGAGTGAGCACACTGGAAGTGCACTTTACTCTAAAACCCCTGTCCCGGCTAAGTATCAGTCTGAGTGAGTACACTGGGAGTGCAGTTTACTCTGACACTCCTGTCACGGCTGAGTATCAGTCTGAGTGAGCACACTGGAAGTGCAGTTTGCTCTAACACCCCTGGCTCGGCTGAATATCATTCTGAGTGAGCACCTGGAAGTGCCCTTTACTCTAACACCCCTGTCCTGGCTGAGTATCCGTCTGAGTAAGCAAACTGGGAGTGCAGTTTACTCTAACACCCCTGTCGCGGCTCAGTATCAGTCTGAGTGAGCACACTGGAAGTGCAGTTTACTCTAACACCCCTGTTGTGGCTCAGTATCAGTCTGTGTGAGCACACTGGGAGTGCAGTTTACACTAACACCCCTGTCCCAGCTAAGGATCAGTCAAGTGAGCACACTGGAATTGCACTTTACTCTTAACACCGCTGTCCCGGCTGAGTATCAGTCTCAGTGAGCACCTGGAAGTGCACTTTACTCTAAGACCCCTGTCCTGTTTGAGTATCAGTCTGTGAGCACCTGGAAGTGCACTTTACTCTAACACCCCTGACCTGGCTGAGTATCAGTCTGAGTGGGCACACTGGAAGTGCACTTTACTCTGACACCCCTGTCCAGGCTGAGTATCAGTCTGAGTAAGCACACTGGAAGTGCTGTTTACTCTAATAGTAGCTGACAGCACTGTGGGCTCTCCCTCCAGGCACTTGGCTTTGGTTCTGAACCAGAGGGGACCCAGGGTAAGAAACCTGATTGTGCACCCGATTCTCACAGGGACTTAGCTCTAGCACCCTGTGACTCAGGGTCAGGAGCCTCAAACCCTCAGTGGGCACAGCTACTGGGTCTGTCCCTCAGAGGACAGGAGGACGTGCTAATAGGCAGCAGCCATTCCTGGCAGGACCTCCCCCAACCGGGGGAGGCGGGGAGGCTCCTGGAGTCGCTCCTGGGCGCAGGGCAGGGCCTCTGGGTCGGGTTCGGGCCCAGTGGGCGGCGGTTGCGGCCCAGTGACCGGCCCTAGAGCCAGTTGGCCTGGAGCTGCCGAGAAAATGTCGCTCCGCAGGCCCCGCCCTCCCGGCGACCTGCTCCTGCAGCCGCATCGTGGCCACCCGGGGGCCGAGGACCGGGGGTCAGAGTGGTCAGGGGGCCGGGAGGCCGCGGGGCCGAGTGCCAGGGGGGCCGGGGGTCGGGCGTCCAGCCGATGCCTCCCCCACCGCGCCCTCTGCGCCCCCGCGGGCTTGCTCGCTGCAGCAGCCACTAGGCAGCCCTGCCCGCCCCGCCCGCCCACACCCTCCCCGCCCAGCGCCAGCCCTGTCACTGGGTGCTCAGCCCGGCCCGCACCGCCTCCCTCGGCCCTGCGGTGGCCCCCGGTTCACCTTGCCCGCCCGCCATCGCCATCGCCTGGGCAGCAGCAGACTGGGGGGGGGGGGGACAGGCCGGGGCAGGAAGGGTCGGGCGGGGGCCTTGCAAGTCGGGGGAGCAGGGGTGCAGGCCGGGAGGGCAGGGGTGCAGAAGGGGGCAGCAGGGGTGCAGGGCAGGGTGCAGGCTAGGTGGGGCAGGGTGGAGGCCGGGGGCGCAGTGTGGGGGGCAGGGCGCAGTCCGGTGGGGGGCAGGGCGCAGTCCAGTGGGGGGCAGGGCGCAGGCTGGAATGGCAGGGGTGCAGGAGGGGGAGGCAGGGGTGCAGGGCTGGGTGCAGGCTGGGGGCGCAGGGATGCAGGGCTGGGTGCAGGCCGGGGGCGCAGGGTGCAGGCCGGAGGAGCAGGGGTGCAGGCCGGGTGGAGGGCAGAGCAGGGGTGCAGGCCGGGGGAGTGGCAAAGCAGGGGTGCAGGCGGGGAGGGGGGCAGAGCAGGGGTGCAGGCCAGGGGGTGGCAGAGCAGGGGTTCAGGCCGGGGGCAGATCAGGGGTGCAGGCGGGGGGGGGGGTGGCAGAGCAGGGGTGCAGGCCGGGGGGGGGGCAGAGCAGGGTTGCAGGCCGGCGGGCAGAGCCGGGGTGCAGGCCGGGGGCAGAGCAGGGGTGCAGGCGGGGAGGGTGGCAGAGCAGGGGTGCAGGCCGGGGGGGGGGGGCAGAGCAGGGGTGCAGGCCGCGCAGGGGTGCAGGCCGGGGGGGCAGAGCAGGGGCGCAGGCCGGGGGGGTGGGCAGAGCAGGGGTGCAGGCCGCGGCAGAGCAGGGGCGCAGGCGGGGGGGGGGGGCAGAGCAGGGGTGCAGGCGGGGAGGGTGGCAGAGCAGGGGTGCAGCCGGGGGGGGGGGCAGAGCAGGGGTGCAGGCCGCGGCAGAGCAGGGGTGCAGGCCGGGGGGGGGGCAGAGCAGGGGTGCAGGCCGGGTGGGGGAGGTGGCAGAGCAGGGGCGCAGGCCGGGGGGGGGGGGCAGAGCAGGGGTGCAGGCCGCGGCAGAGCAGGGGCGCAGGCGGGGGGGGGGGGCAGAGCAGGGGTGCAGGCCGCGGCAGAGCAGGGGCGCAGGCGGGGGGGGGGTGGGCAGAGCAGGGGTGCAGGCTGCGGCAGAGCAGGGGCGCAGGCGGGGAGGGTGGCAGAGCAGGGGTGCAGCCCGGGGGGGGGCAGAGCAGGGGTGCAGGCCGGGGGGGGGGCAGAGCAGGGGTGCAGGCCGCGGCAGAGCAGGGGTGCAGGCCGGGGGGGGGCAGAGCAGGGGCGCAGGCCGGGTGGGGGAGGTGGCAGAGCAGGGGTGCAGGCCGGGGGGGGGCAGAGCAGGGGCGCAGGCCGCGGCAGAGCAGGGGCGCAGGCCGGGTGGGGGCAGAGCAGGGGCGCAGGCCGGGGGGGGGGCAGAGCAGGGGTGCAGGCCGCGGCAGAGCAGGGGCGCAGGCCGGGGGGGCAGAGCAGGGGCGCAGGCGGGGGGGGCAGAGCAGGGGCGCAGGCCGCGGCAGCTACCTGGGTCGAAGTCGGGGACCCGCGCCTGGAACTCCGCGCCGACTCGCATCCCCACATCTGCAAGGCAACGCAAGGGCAGGACACGGGCTGAGTGGGCGGCGCGGCGGGCGGGGGTCGCGGGGCGGGCGGGGCAGGGCCGCACCGTGCTCGTCGTCGCTGCCGCCGCTGTCGGGCTCGCTCGCCGCCCGCCCGCCGTTGGTGGCCGCCCCTCCCGCCGGGCTCCGGGCGCCGCCGGCCGCGCGGCCCTTGGGCAGCAGCTCGGGCGCCTTCTCCATCGCGCCGGGCAGGGCGGCGGCGGGGCGGGGCGGCGGCGTCACGGGGCCGCCATGGCCGCCGCGGATCCCTCCGCCGCCGCCGCCCGGGGCCGCCGGGGCCGCCGCCGCCCTGCCGAGCCGGCCGCGGGGCGCGGGTGCGGGGCGCGGGCGCGGGCGGGCGGGGCGCGGGCGCGGGCGCGGGCTCTCGGCTCCGGGCGGAAGGACGCGGCGCAGCGCGCAACCGGCTCCGCCTCCTCCGCCGCCGCCCCGCCGCCCCGCTCTCCCGGCCCCGCTCCCAGCGGCGGGCGGCCTAGGCCCCGGTTACCGTCCTACCGCGGCCCTGCGCCCCGGGCCCCGATTACCGTCCTTCCCCCGGCCCCGGTTACTGCCTTCCCCCGGCCCCGCGGCCCCGCGCCCCCGGTTACCGACCTTCCCCCGGCCCCGCGCCCCCGGTTACCGCCTTCCCCCGGCCCCGGTTACCGCCTTCCCCCGGCCCCGGTTACCGCCTTCCCCCGGCCCCGGTTACCGTCCTTCCCCCGGCCCCGGTTACCGTCCTTCCCCCGGCCCCGGTTACCGTCCTTCCCCCGGCCCCGGTTACCGTCCTTCCCCCGGCCCCGGTTACTGCCTTCCCCCGGCCCCGCGGCCCCGCGCCCCCGGCCCCGGTTACCGACCTTCCCCCGGCCCCGCGCCCCCGGTTACCGCCTTCCCCCGGCCCCGGTTACCGCCTTCCCCCGGCCCCGGTTACCGCCTTCCCCCGGTCCCGGTTACCGCCTTCCCCCGGTCCCGGTTACCGCCTTCCCCCGGCCCCGGTTACCGCCTTCCCCCGGCCCCGGTTACCGACCTTCCCCCGGCCCCGCGCCCCCGGTTACCGCCTTCCCCCAGCCCTGCGCCCCCGCCCCGCGCCCCCGTTACCGTCCTTCCCTGGACGGGCGGCCCCTGCCCCGGTCACTCCGCTCGGGCCCGGCCCCCACCTGCCCGCATCCGACCCGAGTTCGCCGCCAGGCGCGGCCGCGGGTCCCAGGGGTCGCCCGGGGGGCTGGCAGCCTACCATCGAGTCCGGAGCCCCGAGCCCCGTGGTGGGCAAGGTTCTCGCACCCGGGGCCGCAGCCCCTGACCCGTGCGGGCCCGCCATCTGCTCGCGGGTGAAGCCCCCAAGGCAGGAGGGGAGAAGCGGGTGGCTGGCCTGTCCCGGGGCAGCTGGGGGGGGGGGCGGGAGGGGGACGACCCCAAGTCTGGGCCCTGAGGGCTTTGACAGGAAGAGATCCAAGGGTCGACTGTCCAGTCAGAAACACTGTCAGACAAGCTCACGTGGCCCGCTTCACATCTTTACACATGCGGAAGACGGTATGGTTCACAGCTGCAAAAGCAAGTGAGGAAAAGCCCACGTCAGGGTGGTGTCGGACATCCCATGACTGCAAGAGGTCAAGGGAAAACGATGAGAATTGCAAAGAAATACGGAAAAATGTGTGCGTAGAGTCGAGATCATCTGAACCGTCAAATGAGTCTCTCGAGTCAGTGGGTACACTCGGTACATTTTAGCAGCCTGGCAGGGAAGGGCTAGGGAGCGTTTGAAGAGGTGATGCCATGCGGTTCATCAGACGTCGAGTAGCTGGCGCAGTAGTCACCACAGCCACTGTCGCGAGTCACCTCCCGCTCACTGGTTAGACTGAACCCCAAACCAAGTGCCACAACAGGGCCACCCTTCCCCAGAACCTGCAGGGAGCCTCTAGTCACGCCTTCCAGCTTCCTGAGTCTGCTGCCATCTCCGCCCCGTCCTCTGCAGCACCTGCAGACCTGCTTCACCGCTTGTGAAGCGACTCCTCTGCAGGTGGGGAGCCGGGGGCTCGAACCGGGGTGACTCCTGATAGTTTCAGTGCCTTGGCATTGGCACTTTTGTATTTATAAGTCTGGGTGAACATTCTGCCTCTTGAATGAGAATGTTCTGAGGGTTTCCTAAGTGAGGGAAGTTCTGGGGGTCGGGCGGTAGCGCAGCGGGTGAAGCGCACGTGCCATGAAGCGCAAGGACCCGCATCAGGATCCCGGTTCGAGCCCCCGGCTCCCCACCTGCAGGGGAGTCGCTTCACAGGCGGTGAAGCAGGTCTGCAGGTGTCTGTCTTTCTCTCCCCCTCTCTGTCTTCCCCTCCCCTCTCTCCATTTCTCTCTGTCCTGTCCAACAACGACGACATCAATAACCACAACAATAACTACAACAATAAACCAAGGCCAACAAAAGGGAATAAATAAATATTTTTAAAAAACACTTATGAAAAGTGAGGGAAGGTCTCAGCTAAAATTGCTCTGAAAATGGACTCTGGGCCTTTGGCCTTGTTCCCCTCTTCAGATAGACCTCTCATTCTTCTATTGGATCTTTTGATGGCGTCTGCAACTTCACAGAGAGTCGCTTCAATCTTTCTGAACCATTCCTCTCCCTCATCTTTGAACTGAAAGAGCGGCCTGGCCGTATCTTCTGGACTGGAGATGATTTCTCCTGAACGTGTGACTCTACTTGCTGAGCCTTCTCCCCGGGCGTGGGTTGCAGTCAGAGTGACTTGCACTCCCTGGAGTTCTGTTTAAATTTTTCTTTCCTGCTTCCTAACTGCGTAGTGAGTCCTGACTGAAGTCCTTTCCGGATCTGAAGATCCTTCGTGAACTCTGTTATAAGTTCCTCTCTTGTGTGTTTTAATCCCATAGTGACACGCTCTTTTCATTCTTGCATAAATTCTTGGAGAGTCCTCATAACGAGCTGTGTGCAGCCTGCCTCTCAGAGTCTCTCTAAGTCTGTAATTCCTTGGGTTTCGTCTGTTTCCTTTCTGTCTGGCTGACTCGGCCTAGTCGGCTGTTGAGTTGTTTCTGGCCTGCACATTTTTTTGTGCTGGTCGTTGCTGGCCAGCAGGTGCTGCTGCTGTGCCCTCTAGGTCTCTTTTGCTTGCATGATCTGCGGCGGCTGGCTGCTTTGGGCTGTCTGTTTTCTGTTGTGTCCTTGCCTTAAATTCAGAAGGCTACAGTCCTTCCCGAGTCAAAGACTAAGAGGTTTGCAGCCCCCGTCTCTTCTTCCAGCGCTAGGAGCAACGTTGCCTGCTCGCTGCGCTTCAAGTGACATCGCCAAGACGGCGCAGCTCAGCGGCGGCGGCCCAGAGCTCTGATCTGACTCTGCTGCTCGCAGCCCGCGCCCCTTGTCGCTCCAGCCGCACACAAGCACCCACCAGAGGTGCAGAACTTCCGGCTGTAGATTATGACTCCAGTTGGGTGTCTTGTATTTATCTGTTGTTGAGGGAGGAGAGGCGATTTGATCCCAGTTATTCCCTAGCCACTTCTCTCTCTCTCTCTCTCTCTCTCTCTCTTTTATATAGAAAGTTTAAATTACATTATGAAGCACATGTGAGACCACTTCAAACTGGTTAGAAAATTTATTTAAGGGAGTTGGGTGGTAGCGCAGCGGGTTAAGCACATGTGGCTCGATGGACCGGTGTAAGGACCCCGGTTCGAGCCCCCGGTCCCCACCTGCAGGGGGGAAGCTTTGCGAGTGGTGAAGCAGGGCTGCAGGGGTCTCTCTGCCTCTCTCCCTCTCTGCCTCCCCCTTCCTCTCAATTTCTGGCTGTCTCTATCCAGTAAATAAATAAAGACAATAAATTAAAAACAAAAAACATTCACTCCCTCGGACAAACACGACTGAAGAGTTCAACCAGGCGAAGCCGCCCAAAGAGGAAGCCCCCTCCCACTTCCCATTGCCAGCTCTCATCTCCCCCACTCCCACCGCCCCCGAAACGAAGCTTTTCGCAGTGTGTCCAGAACCGTTCTGAGCATCACAGGCAGGAACATACCAGCTTGTGTGTGGCAAAAAGGCGCTGCACACAGGCGGCTGCAGCATCAACTCTGCGTCCGGCCTGGCTCATCCCTTGAGGTGCCTGTGGGAGAGGGGCCGGGCCGGGGCGGGGCCTGGGGCCGGGGGCGGGGCCTGAGGCGTGGGGCGGAGGCGGGGCCGTGGCAGGGGCGGAGCTGGGGCGGGGCCTGAGGCACGGCGGGGGGCGGGGCGTGGAAGAGGCGGGGCCTGAGGTTCGAGGCGGGGCCTGATGCGTGGGGCGGACAGGGGGCGGGGCCTGGGGCGTGGCTGGGGCTGGGGCGGGGCTGAGGCGTGTCCTGGGGTGGGGGCCTGGCCCGGGAGGCGGGGCCCTGGCAGGGGCGGAGCTGAGGCGTGTCCTGGGGCGGGAGCCTGGCCCAGGAGGCGGGGCTGTGGCAGGGGCGGAGCTGAGGCGTGTCCAGGGGCGGGGCCTGTCCCGGGAGGCGGGGCCTGGGGCGGGGTCGTGGCAGGGGCGGAGCTGAGGCGTGTCCTGGGGCGGGGCCTGGCCCTGGGGGCGGGGCCGTGGCGGGGCTGAGGCGTGGCGGGGGCGGGGCCTGGCCCTGGGGGCGGGGCCGTGGCAGGGGCGGGGCTGAGGCGTGGCGGGGGCGGGGCCTGGCCCGGGAGGCGGGGCCCTGGCAGGGGCGGAGCTGAGGCGTGTCCTGGGGCGGGAGCCTGGCCCAGGAGGCGGGGCTGTGGCAGGGGCGGAGCTGAGGCGTGTCCAGGGGCGGGGCCTGTCCCGGGAGGCGGGGCCTGGGGCGGGGTCGTGGCAGGGGCGGAGCTGAGGCGTGTCCTGGGGCGGGGCCTGGCCCTGGGGGCGGGGCCGCGGCAGGGGCGGGGCTGAGGCGTGGCGGGGGCGGGGCCTGGCCCTGGGGGCGGGGCCGTGGCACCAGGTCTTGCCTTCGGGAATGGGTCTTGCGCCTTGTCTCTGCAGCAGGCTTTGCTCCAGGCTAGAGCTTCCTTGGCAGCAGCTGCGGATGCTGCGGATGTTGCTAACCTCTCCACCTCTGTCCTCGTCTGTCCTGCTCCCGTCCACTCAGACCCCAGAGGGTCCTTCTGTCCTGCTGTTTCTGTGTTTGCTGTCGTAACACGCCTTGTGGGCGCCCACCTGTTCCATCGGCCTGTGTCTGTCCCACGGTGGTCTCCTTCCCGTCCTTCTCCTCCTTGGCCCACTCTGCCCACTCCCTGCCACTTTCCTCTGGTGCTCACTCTTGTTCTTAGTCTCAATGGGTTTATTTTACAGCCGCGCCCAGCGCCCCAAGTCTCACATGACTTGGCTCATCTGAAGCTCTTAGAACTCCGCATTTCTGCCTTTCCTGCCCAGAGAGTCTGGACTTCTGTGGATGTTGACACCTGCGATGAACTGAGCTTCTCGGAACAGCGGGGACAGCAGCTCTGTTCTCACGCTCGCGGTGGGGACTCTGCCCGCTGCCTGCACCTGCTCATTGAATTCTGTAGTTAGGAGTAAAGGACATTTTCTAAAGTCCTGGAATTGTGTTTTGAAAGAAGACTGTGTAATCTCCTGCCTTTTAAAACAACAAAGACCTGCTGGTGGGAATGCAAACTTGTCCAGCCCCTGTGGAGAACAGTCTGGAGAACTCTCAGAAGGCTAGAAGTGGACCTACCCTATGATCCTGCAATTCCCCTCCTGGGGATAGATCCTGAGGAGCCCAATACACCCATCCAAAAAGATCTGTGTGCACCTATGTTCATAGCAGCACAATTCGTAACGTGAGCACTTAACCAGGTGCACCACTGCCTGCCTGGCAGCAGCACAATCTGTAATAGCCAAAACCTGGAAGCAACCCAGGTGTCCAGCAACAGATGAGTGGCTGAGCAAGTTGTGGTCTATATACACAGTGGAATACTACTCAGCTGTTAAAAATGGTGATTTTGCGGCTCGAGCCCCCGGCTCCTCACCTACAGGGCAGTCGCTTCACAAGTGGTGAAGCAGGTCTGCAGGTGTCTATCTTTCTCTCCTTCTCTCTGCCTTCCCCGTCTCTCTCCATTTCTTTCTGTCCTATCCAACAACAATAACAGCAACAACAATAACTACAACAATAAAACAACAAGGGCAACAAAAAAGGAATAAATTTTTAAAAATCTTTAAAAAAATTTATGCAACAGAAAAAGTGGTGGCAAAAAAAAGGTGACTTCACCTTCTGCACCCTATCTTGGATGGAGCTTGAAGGAATCATGTGACGTGAGATCAGTCAGGGACAAAAGGATGAGTATGGGATGATCTCACTCACAGTCAGAAGTTGAAAAACAAGATCAGCAGGGAAAACACCAAGCAGAACTTGGACTGAAGTTGGCGTATTGCACCAAAGTCAAGGACCCTGGGGTGGGGTGGGGCTTCAGGTCCTGGAACTTGATGGCGGAGGAGGACCTAGTGGGGGTCAAATTGTTATGTGGAAAACTGGGAAATGTTACACATGTACAAACTATAGTACTTTACTGTCGACTGGAAGCCATTAATCCCCCAACAAAGAAATAATAATAATAATAAATCAGAGACGTTTATCTTTCTGAAAGAACTGTATTTGAACATGTGCATACTGTGTTCTAGTAGCAGGCAGGTGATTCAAACAACTTTGCTCAATTTCGGAATCCTACAAAATTGATTTTTTGTTTGTTTGTTATGCCTTCAGGGTTATCTCTGGGGCTTGGTGCCTGCATTACAAATCCACTGATCCTAGCAGCCATTCCCAACATCACCACCACCCCCCTTTGTTTCCTGTTTTACTTGATAGGACAGAGATACTGAAAGGAGAGGAGATAGAGGGAGAGAGACAGAGAGACACCTGCAGACCTGCTTCACTACTTGTGGAGTGTCCTTCCTGTAGGTGGGGAGAGAGAGCGCAAACCTGGGTCCTTGTACATAGCACTATGTGCACTTAATCGCTGTGCCAAAAATTGCTTTCGTAATCATGTGTTTGGCTAAAGAAAAGAAAAAAGAGGCTTCAGGGTAGATAGTTTAGTGGTTATGCTAACAGACTCTCATGCCTGAGGCTCCAAAGCCCAGGTTCAGTCCCCTGCACCACCATACACCAGAGCTGAGCAGTGCTCTGGTTATTTTTTTTTTTAAAAAAAAGTAGTAAAAGGGGTTAAAAAAAGGCTAGAGAGTAAAGGTAAGATTCACCACAACACATAGCACATCTGTTTCTTTTCAGTTTTAGAAATTAGAATTAGTGAATTAATATTTTCTTTGTTAAACATATTTTAATATTTCATTTACTATTGGATAGAGACAGAGAGAAATTGAGAGAGGAGGGAGAGATAGAGAGACAGCTGCAGCCCTGCTTCACCACTTGTGAAGCTTCCCCCTGCAGGTGGGGACCGGGGGCTAGAACTCGGGTCCTTACGCACTGTAATGTGTGCGCTTAACCAAATGTGTCCCCGCCCCCCCCCCCACCGTAAATCAGTATTTCCCATTTAATAATGTATTTGAAGAGCATATTCAGGGCTGAGGGACAGCACGGTGGTCAGTGCACGTACCTCGCATTAGGCCACAGGCTTGAGAATGACGCCAGGGCCGTCAGCAAGGGAATCCCATGGGTGGTGGGGTGAAGTTGTGCAGTCTCTGCCGCTCCCTCCTCACACCTGCCCCTCCTAGGGACATGGAATGAAATGTGGAGAGACCACTGAGTACTGTGGTGCGTGGGAGACAACGCCTTACTCAGGGAGAGGCAAAGGCGTCCTCCCTCCAGCCAGTGGGCAGGGATCCCTCGACCCCGGGCTCCCGGGCTCCCAGGTAGCCTGAGGATTTGGAGGTAACATTGACCATATCGGCCTTTGCAATGGAAACTACCCTGAAATTGGCATGTGATCACGCCCTGGAAAGTGACTTGACACAGGCTCAGGTAGATACCGCTTAAGAGGTCAGGGCGAGGCTCCTGAAATCTGCTCTTGGAGTCTGGCAGAGGGTCCTTCTTCTTCTTCTAGCGTTTGCCCTGCTTCCGGAGCCAGTCAACAGCGTCAGGTGGAGCCTGATGTCAAGTTTCGAGACCTCCTTTGAATCTGGAGAGGTGGCCGTCGCTGACTATGTGGGTCATAGTCTGTCTGGAGCCGCAGGGGCAGTTCGGGTCGTCTCTGGCTCCCCAGCGATGGAACACAGCGGCGCACCGGCCATGGCCTGTTCGATAGCGATTGAGGAGGGCCCGATCATAACGTGCCAGGTCAAAGCCGGGTTGACGCTCGCAGGGGTCTGTGATGAGGTGTTTGTTCTTGACCTCAGCTGACTGCCAGCTCTGTTTCCAAGAGTCTGGAACAGAGAAGTTCAGTGTAGGCGTAGGGGACCAGATTGGGTGACGAGACGTCAAGCGTTGGACAGGGTGGGCGAAGATCTCCGCGTATATTGGCAGGTCCGGTCGAGCGTAGACGTGGGAAATGAACTTAGATGATGCCGCATCCCAACGAATATCTGGCGGGGCGATGTGGCTAAGAACTGGCAGCCATGGAACCGGGGTGGAACGGATGGTTCCAGAAATGATCCTCATGGAGGAATATAATTTGGAATCGACCAAGTGGACATGGGGGCTACGGAACCATCCTGGGGCACAGTATTCTGCAGTGGAATAGCATAACGCCAGAGAGGATAATAATGCAGAGGGTCCTAGCGGTGGGGCTCAGGCGTTACAACCGAACAGTCTCTGACACATAGCGGGTAGTCAGCTTTAACTATCGTTACTACGTGGGGAGATTAGAGGCAAAATCAAAGCGCTCCCCAGGCTGATGGCAGACTGTCACCCCAGTCCACACCCTAGTCCCCTGGCGCTAAAGCAGAGCCTCCTGGGAGCATCTTAACTAGCATTTTATGAAAAGATTTATTTATTAATTTTCCCTTTTGTTGCCCTTGTTGTTGTTTTTTAATTGTTGTAGTTATTATTATTGTTGCTATTGCTGTTGTTGTTGTTGGCTAGGACAGAGAGAAATGGAGAGAGGAGGGGAAGACAGAGAGGGAGAGAGAAAGACACCTGCAGACCTGCTTCACCGCCTGTGAAGCGACTCCCCTGCAGGTGGGGAGCCGGGGCTCGAACCGGGATCCTTTCGCCAGTTCCTGTGCTTAACCCGCTACGTTACCACTGGGCTCCCCCTTAACTAGCACCTTCACTGTGTCCAGCCCCTTCCTCTGGGCACATCTGCCCCTCAGAATGATGCCATTCTGTTTAGGAGAGTCTGCTTCTCGCGGTTCACAATGGCGGAGTCCTCCCTTCCCCAGCACCCTGAGGAGAAGGGGGTGGGCTGCTTTCTCACCTCACTGTTCAGAACTGGGCACTGGTCTTTGCCCGTCAGGTACACACGGGCTAGAGTGGACCCCAAGCTTGGGTCTCAGAATGGTCCACCGGTGGTGGGTGGAGCAGGGTGGGGACAGGCTTCCAAGGACTGGCTGGGGCATTGGCCCTGGGGACGAGCTGAGATCTGCAGGGGGGCTGCTGTGACCACGGGGCGAGCGTGGGGGACGGACACGTGTGTGACGCTCAGGCCCAGTGCAAAATGAAGACTGGAGCCCGGGCTTAGCAAGAGTTAGCAGTTGTGTGTTTTTTTAAACATTTAAAAAATATCTATTTATTCCCTTTTGTTGGCCTTGTTTTATTCCCTTTGCTCCTCCTTCCTCGGCCCTCGGCCCTCACTGTGCCTGGCGACCTGCCCACTAGCCCTTTGGTGACCTTTCCGGCACTCAGCAGCCTTAGCTGGGATGTCCAAAGCATGCCAACAAAGTCAGCGGGAACAGGGTAGCAGACATTCTTTATTATTTCTAAGCCGTGAATCATATTTTGCAAATACAACTTTGAAGTGATGAGCTATGAGGGGCCTCTGTGGAGTGTCCAGAGCTTCATAGTTTGAGACGGACCCCTCGTGGGAGCTAAGGAGGACAAGAAGTGGCTCCTAAGCTGGGCAGTTGTTTAAGGAAGTCGGTCATAACAGAATGAGTTGTGCCAGTGTGCAAATCAGGGCTCAAGACCATCGCAAATACTACTGTATTGACAAGACACAGCTTAGACTGCGGTCGGAGGTGAAACTAAGAGCCTCGGGAAGTAACCAGGCTGCTCTGTCCCCAGTTCCACACACACGGGGAAGTGTGCTGGCCTTGCTCTTTCTAGAAGGAAGGGGAGAAGGAAAGAAGGGAGAAAGAAAAGTAAAAAGAGCAGAGGATTCATTGAGAGCAGAGAACGAGTCACCGGCGGCGGGTGGAGCAGGGTGGGGACAGGCTTCCAAGGATTGGCTTTGGCCCCGGAGATGGGCTGAGATCTGCAGGGGGGCTTCTGTGACCATGGGGTGAGTGTGGGGGACGGACACACGTGTGACGCTCAAGCCCAGTGCAAAATGAAGACCGGAGGCCGGGTTTAGCAAGAGTTAGCAGTTTTATTTTTTTTTAACATTTTAAAAAATATTTATTTATTCCCTTTAGTTGCTTTATTGTTTTAGTTATTATTGTTGTTGTTATTGAAGTCATCGTTGTTGGACAGGACAGAGAGAAATGGAGAGAGGAGGGGAAGACAGAGAGGGGGAGAGAAAGACAGACACCTGCAGACCTGCTTCACCGCCTGTGAAGCGACTCCCCTGCAGGTGGGGAGCCGGGGGCTCGAACCGGGATCCTGATGCGGGTCCTTGCGCTTCATGCCACATGCGCTTAGCCTGCTGCGCTACAGCCCGACTCCCAAGAGTCAGGAGTTTTAAGATCGTCACAGGGAAGCGTGAAGCTGTGTGTGATGACTGACTGGTGGCCTCTGGCCCAGCCACTGCAGGGAGACTGGGTCCTCAGAGGATGGGTGTGGGTGGGTGGCGCACTGGACCGCTCCCTACCCTTGCCTGGCATCCTCCCGGTCACCCTCTCCCCTCTCAACTTCTGTCTCTATCCAATAATAAGTAAATAAAAAGATCACAAAAAGTATAAAACAAAAGTATAGAATAACTTTAAATTGGGCCCAGGGAGGATTTTCTGGAGTTTTCTCACTTTTCTTTTTGGACAGTCCCTTTCTTTACCTATGTCTGATATTTTGAAAGCGCCAATACTTGATTAAAAATTAGGTTCCTTAGAAAGATAAATTGCCTTTGAAATCCCAAGTGTTTCCTTGTCCTCAGTTTATGGTGTATTTGAAACCACCTTGTCCTGAGGTGCTTTTGTGAGAGGCTGACATGGAGGGTGTGTTTTGTTTTCCGCACTTTATTTATTTATTTAGCCCCCAGGGTTATGGCTGGGGATCCATGCCTGCACCGTGAATCCACTGCTTCTGGTGGCCATTGTTTCCATTTTTGTTGTTGTTGTTGGACAGGACAGAGAGAGGAGGGGAAGACAGAGAGGGGGAGAGAAAGACAGACACCTGCAGACCTGCTTCACCGCCTGGGGGCTCAAATCAGGATCCTTGTGCGGGACCTTGGGCGTCACACAGCTTAACCCGCTGTGCTACCGCCCGCCCCCTATTTATTTATGAATGAATGAAGGAGAAACACAGAGAGTAACCAGAGCCCTGCGCAGCTCTGGCTGACAGTGGTGCTGGGGACTGAACCTGGACCTCAGGGCCTCAAGCAGGAGTCTTTTGCAGAACCCCTGTGCTGTCTTCATGGCCTGTGTGTGTGTGTGTGGGGGGGAGTGTTTGAGGGAGAAGGAAAGGCTTGTGATCTTGAACTTAAGGTGATTAAATGTCAAATCTGCGGCTGTGTTTTGATGCTGCTCCGAGGAGGTGAAAAGTCTTCTGATGAAAAGTCTAGCAGGTTTTGTTTTGTTTTCTGCAAACACACTTCACAATTCAGTTAATTTATTTAGACTGAGTCACAGAAACCAGAAGCTTAGCCATTTTTGATAATTTTCTGTGGTTCACTGGATCCATGGTAGGGCACCAAAGCCGTGGGAACTCTGAACCTGGAGAGTGATTCCACTGTTGGTGCTGACTGTTGGATGTGCATGTAGAGAAAGGACATTCACACTCCAGATGGCAGCGGGAATTCTGCAGAGCTCACCCCATCAGGACCCAAGCGCTGGAGTCAGCCGCAGAATTCTCCAGCAGTTCAGGGCTCTGCTTGGTTCCAGAAAAAAGCACCCCAGGGCAGCTTCTGATTACCAGCTGAAGGGCTTTCTGTGAGCAGAGGCAGGGGGCACTGGGCTCAACAGAAGCCCAGTAATGAGGGCAGCCCCTGAGGGCAGCGGTGATGCCGTGTGGGGCCCCAAGGCTAGGGCGGCACGCTGCCCCCTACGGAGGTGGCACACGCCTGTCGCCCAGGAAAGCTGTTGGGACCGAGGTCGCCTCACTCTCCATCCCTACGTCCTTAGGTCCTGTCTAACTTGTCCTTAGCCGTCCCCGGCATCGCCTCCTGCCTCTCCCCACGTGGCTCCACCGCGGCTCCGGATCTCCTGGCCCGCGCTGAAGGTCCGTCAGCAGCCCCCACGGTGGGGGGGGGGGGGGCGCGTGCGCCTCCGTGCACAGCCTGCTCCTCCCTGAGCCCCCCGGGCACCACTGGGCTTTGCCAGCATCACGCTGATTTCATCTGGACAGCAAGACAGAGGCAGAGGGGGCTCCTCCAGGGTAGTGGGGGCCGCGAGAGCCAGCGGCGAGTGCCCAGAGCACTCCTGACCCTGCTCTGCCTGCCGCCAGTGTGGACGTGGGCACGTCCTGGGCTTCCAAGGCAGTTCCACTCCCTTCCTCCTGCTTTTTCCTTTTTAAAAAAAGTTTGATTCCCCCCTGTCCCCCACCGGGCTCTTTCCCTTAGGATCTTGTCTTCCCTGGTGTGATAATAATCTGAAGAACAAACTCATTTTTCAAATTATCTTCAAACAACTGACTTTTGGATGTCTTATGTATTTTAATTTTATATATACTCTAAAACATTTTATTTGTTTATAGGATAGAGACAGAGAAAAAATTGAGAGGAAAGGGGAGATAGAGAGGGAGAAAGAGAGATACCTGCAGCCCGGCTTATTAATCAATAAATAAATTAATTAATTTTACCAGAGCACTGCTCAGCTCTGGCTTATGGTGGTGCAGGGGACTGAACCTGGGATGTTGGAGCCTCAGGCCCAAGAGTCTCTTTTGCATAACCATTATGCTATCTACCCCACCCCAGCCCTGCTTCATCAATCATGACGCTTCCCTCCTGCAGATGGGGACGGGGAGCTTGAACCCAGGTCCTTGTGCATACGTGCCCTGACGCTTCCCCAGTCACCCAGTCCTCTGCGTTACCTCCCTTCATGCTTCTTCTTGGTGGGATTGCTCACTTCTCATAAACCACTTGCTTTTAGACCTAAAAGGGAACACCTGGGGCCAGCAGGCACGCTCACTGGGAGAGCCCCTACCCCCATACAGGCAACCCAGCTCTGCGCCCGGCCTGAGGCACTGTCTTTCCCTTTCTCTTCTGTCAGAAAAGGTCGGCTGGAGAGGGGTGGTTCCCCTGAGGACAAAAACACGTAGCCATGTGAAATAACAGTCTGTGAGCGCCACAAGAACCATCAACTCCAGTCACCCAGCCCTGTGAGCTGCAGTCTCGTGTGGAGAGAGCACCCACTCCGGTCACCCAGCCCTGTGAGCTGCAGTCTCGTGTGGAGAGAGCACCCACTCCAGTCACCCAGCCCTGTGAGCTGCGGTCTCGTGTGGAGAGAGCACCCACTCCGGTCACCCAGCCCTGTGAGCTGCAGTCTCGTGTGGAGAGAGCACCCACTCCAGTCACTATTTTAGACTGATGTTCTGAGCATCCCCTGCACACACACAATGGTAGGTGAGTGGGTGGGTTTCCAGCTTTTTACATTTTACTTTGGTTGCTACCAGGGTTATTGCTGAAGCCCAGAGCCTGCATGATGAATCCAGTGCTCCTGCAGCCACTTCTTCGTTTTTTTGGTCGGCCCCAGGGCAGCGGAGAGGTGTTGGGAGATAGAGAGGGTGAGAGTGAAAGCCTCTGCAGCCCTGCGTGGGTCTCCCGAGGCAGCAGGAGCAGGACACGGGACTCTGCCGCCGCTCTCCCACCCTCACATGAACCCACCCAGCTTGTCTCACTGTGACAGTTAGTGTCTGGGCCGGTTTCCAAGATTGACCAGTATTACCACCCCAGAAATCTGGAGTTCACAGAGACCCAAGGTCAAGTGATCTCCTCACAGGAGGTGACAGAGGCCTTAAACCAAGGGCCCAGGGCCCCATGTTTCTTGCCCCCTTGCCATCTCGAGACCCACACAGCTCAAGCTCCACCTGCCTCGGAGACACTCACCCACTCAGTTGTGGGTGGCGCCTTACAGCCTAGGCTGAAAAAGACACATACAGAATCCCAATTTTTGCTACACATTTGAACAATTTATCCCTTGTGTCAATAATTAGGAGTGCAAGGAAGTAAGTGCAGAACAAATATAAGTGTGATTGGAATGCAAATGAAGCACTCCCAAATCTCAAGCTCTATTAGAGGGCCACTCTCATCACAACTGCTTGGTACTAGAACAAAAATGGACACACTCACCAGTGGAATAGCAAGGAGAGCCCAGAAATGATCCCCACACCTGTGGACATCTCATCTCTGACTAGGGTGCCCAGACTATTCAATGGGGAAAGGAGAGTCTTTTCAACAAATGGTTTTGGAAAAATTTGGTTGAAACATGCAGAAGGATAAAACTGAACCACTATATTTCACCAAACACAAAAGTAAATTCTAAATAGATCAAGGACGTGAACATTAGACCAGAAACTATCCAATACTTCAAGGAAAATAATGGCAGAACTCTTTTCCATATAAATTTTAAAGGCATCTGCAATGAAACAAATCCAATTACAAAGAAGACTAAATAAAAAATAAACCAATGGGACTACATCAAATTAAAAAACTTCTGCACAGCAAAAGAAACCACTACCCAAACAGAGACCTCCCACAGAATGGGAGACCTTTACATGCCAGACATCAGACAAGAGGCTAATAACCAAAATATATAAAGAGCTCACCAAATCCAGCAACGAGAAAATCAATGACCGCATCTGAAAATGAGGAGAGGATATGAACAGAACAGTCTCCATCAAAGAGATCCAATAGGCCAACAGATATATGAAAAAATGCTCCAAATCACCGATTGTCAGAGAAATGCAAATAAAGACAACAATGAGATACCACTTCACTCCTGTGAGAATGTCACACATCAGAAAAGGTAACAGCAGCAAATGCTGGAGAGGGTGTGGGGTCAAAGGAACCCTCCTGAACTGCTGGTGGGAATGTCAATGGGTCCAACCTCTGTGGAGAGCAGTCTGGAGACTCTCAGAAGGCTAGAAGTGGACCTGCCCTGTGACCCTGCAATTCTCCTCCTGGGGATAGATCCTAAGGAACCCAACACACTCATCCAAAAAGATCTGTGTGCACCAGTGTTCATAGCAGCACAATTTGTAGTAGCCAGAACCTGGAAACAACCCAAGTGTCCAACAGCAGGTGAGTGCTGGTTAAGTTGTGATCTATATATACAATGGAGTACTACTCAGCTGTTAAAAATGGTGATTTCACTCTCTTCATCCCATCTTGGATGGAGCTTGAAGGAATCATGTGAAGTGAGAAAAGTCAGAAAGAGAAGGATGAGCATGGGATGATCTCACTCACAGACAGAAGTTGAAAAATGCTGCCTTGATGCCGGCCTGCCTTCCCTGGGCAGACGACTTCACCCATGTGTCCTGGAACATCACCTCTCCAGAGCCCTGCCCCACCAGGGACAGACAGAGACACTGAGGGCTCAGAGCCACCTGCCAATGTCCATGTCCAGCGGAGAAGCAATTCCAGAAGCCAGAACTCCCACCTTCTGCTCTCCATAGAGATCTTTGGTCCAGGCTCCCAGAGGGATAAAGAACAGGGAAGCTTTCAGTGGAGGGGGTGGGACAGGGGACTCTGGTGGTGGGAGCTGTGTGGAATTGTCCCCTCCTTATCCCTCAATCTTGCCAAAATTATTACATCACAAATAATAAAGAAAGAAGTTGAAAAATAGGAAAACACAAAGCAGAGCTTAGACTGAGTTTGGTGTATCGCACTAACGTAAAGGACTCTGGCAGAGGACCGAGAGGGACTGAATTGTTATGTGGAAAACTTAGAAATGTCCCTACATGCACAAATTACTGTGTTTTATTTTTTGTTACCATATTTTATTGTTGACTGTAAACCACCAATCCCCCAATTAAAAAAAAAATTATTTGAAAAAGAAAACAAAACCAAATGGCACCCATGTCAGCTGTGTGGCGCAGAAGGGAGCCGGGCTCCGTGGTGAGCATGGCGCACTGCTGACTGAGGTGCTCTCGGGACTCCCGGTGACCGCAGTGCAATGTGGCTTCCGTACCAGTAAACGGAAGGTACTGAGCGCTCAGCTGGCGTCTTGCTTTCCGTTTGTGTGTACTTCTGTGCAAATCGTGTTTACGTTAGACTGGGAACCTCTCAGCCTTTCTCTGGCCTGCGGGTGCCAGCTCTGCCTGCTCCCTCTGCAGCTACTGTGACGGTGTGCTCTCGTGCTCTGCCCCCCGCCCGCCCCGAGATCATGCGCGCCTTAGAAACAGGGCATGTCCTCTGTACGCTGTGTTCTGAGAACCTTGTGCAGTGTGATGGCCTCTGTGGGTGTGCGACAGGCATCTCAACGGGGGGGCCAGGCTGTGGGAGGCTGAGCAGAGCTCCCCTCCCGTGAGGAGCCGGGGGGCTGGGGGGCTTCTGTGCACACTCTGTCCCAGCACAGCTGACGTCACATCATCTATTTTTTTTTTTCTCTCTTACTGGGTATGATGGACTCATCTCCTATTTATTTGTTTGTTTGTTTCAGAGAGTGACAGAGGCAGGGAGAGAGAGAGTGACAGAGACCACAACAAGGCTGGTGGGCCAGGCTGGAGCCTCAGCCTGCCCTGGGGAGCTACTTTGCCTGTCTGAGTCATCTTCTTTGTAGTGGGTTCAGACAGTCACCTCACCAAGGTGAATCTCTGCCAGGAGCCATTTCTCTGCTTGATAGATGATAAGCTTTGAAACAATGGAAGCCCTCGAGACAAGTTTCATTTCCCCCCTGGGCAGGCCATTTTCCCCTCAGGTAGACCATTTATCAGAAACAGTGACACAACAAATAGTCGTGGTAGCAAACATGATTTCATTCATTGTATGTTGCAAGGAACATTCCCCTTTGAAGTTTGCTCCCCCTCCTCCTCCTCCAGCATTCCCCCCTCCTTCCCTAAAGCCTTATAATGCCTGTGAACACAATAAAATTTTGCAGCTTGATCAGAAACCTGTCTTGCTGTCGTTCTTCGTGTCTCGTGTCCCTATCATTCCAGGTCTTATTGGGTTCCTAGCCCCTGCTCACCGCCCTGCTGGCCGGGGCAAATCTCTGTAAAAAAAACCAACAGCCAGCCAACCACTGTACCAGAGCTTGGGGTCACTGTGACTCGGTCTCCAGAAGCCTCAGGCACAGGAGGTATGGACCCACCCGGCATGTATACAGGCCTTAGTCCTTCTGAAGGCCCGCAGCTCACTGAGCTCCAAGTCTGGGAACGTGCCGTGGTGACCATGACAGAGAGAACCCAGCGGAGCGGCCGTGTGCTGGCAGGGCTGGTGGAGGGCGTGAGGGCCGGGCCCGGCTCCACCGCCAGCATTTCCTGGCCTGACATTTGAATTTCTGTTTCTTGTTTGCCATCCTCAGTGTCTGTGATGGAGGACCCTGCCAGTCACTGGGCAGAGCTGGCACAAGGCTGCTCTGCCTGTGGGATCATCAGCAGTTATACTCCTCCTGGCTGCTCCCATCTGTCTCTGGGACTGTTTTCAGCACTCTCTGTGCCTGTGACTCATTTGTCCCCGAGTCCCTGCAGACAGCAGGAGGCAGGCAGCTTCCTGACTTGAGCAAAGGACTTAGTTCATTTTCATGTGTGGGTGGCCATTTTTTCTTTTTTGTTTTTTATTTCCTTTTTTTTTTTGCCCTTATTGTTTTATTGTTGTTGTAGTTATTATTGTTGTTGTTATTGATGTCGTTGTTGGATAGGACAGAGAGAAATGGAGAGAGGAGGGGAAGACAGAGAGGGGGAGAGAAAGACAGACACCTGCAGACCTGCTTCACCGCCTGTGAAGCGACTCTCCTGCAGGTGGGGAGCTGGGGGCTCGAACCGGGATCCTTATGCCCGTCCTTGCGCTTTGCGCCACGTGCGCTCAACCCGCTGCGCCACTGCCTGGCCGCTTTTCTTTTTTCTGTTTTTAATTGAGAGAGGAGGGGAAGACAGAGAGGGGGAGAGAAAGACAGACACCTGCAGACCTGCTTCACCGCCTGTGAAGCGACTCCCCTGCAGGTGGGGAGCCAGGGGGCTCGAACCGGGACCCTTATTCGTGTCTACTGTGCTACCACCCAGCCCCCGAAACACAGCCATTTTTTTCTAAGTGCACAAAAGGTTGAATCGCTTGCCTATTGAGAGAGGGCAAGGCCAGCAAAGACTCAGCTGTCTTCTTTGGTGGCTGGAGAGGTAATGGGCCAGCTCCAGGCCTCTCACTACTGCCCTGATGCCCTGCTGCCCTATCAGGTTGCCGGCACTTTCTTTGCCCTCCACATTGCTGCCCACTCTGCACACCTCTGCCAGGCCCGCTGCCCCTGCATATGTTCTGGCCACACGTTGTCTGCAGAAACGCCCTCGCCGGCTCCCTCGTGCTCGCTGAAGAGAGGCAGAGTGCTGGGGTTATGGGAGAAGAGACTGAGACCGTCCCAGGCCGCGCCATACACGGACTGTCCAGAGGTGGCAGCTGGTCACTGGGTGCTGATCCTTCAGAAACACTGTGAGTTGACCGCGGCTTGACTGTCCTCAGCCGTGTGGCTGCCAGGTCACCTGCAATATGGCCTGTGCGCATGTAAGATGCCAGAACCTTTCTGAGCTATAAAATGGGCTAAAACTGGGACTGGGAGATGGCTCATGCTCCGCCATGCCTGAGGACTTGGGTTCAAGTCCCCGGTCATCACAGGGAAGTTTCATTAGCAGTGGATCAGTGCTGAGGTGTCTTTCCCTTTCTGTCTCCCTCTGCTTCTGTATCTAGAAAAAAAGTGTCTTCCAGGAGTGGTAGGACTGTGCAGGTATGGAGCCCAACCATGACCCTGGAGGAAAACAAGAACCATTATCTGCCTCAGCACTTCTTTCTTTCTTTCTTTCTTTCTTTCTTTCTTTCTTTCTTTCTTTCTTTCTTTCTTTTTTACAAGATCAGAACAGAAAACACAAGTAGAACCTGAACTGGAATTGGCGTATTGCACCAAAGTAAAAGACCCTGGGGTGGGTGGGGGGGCGGAGAATACAGGTCCAAAAAGGATGATAGAGGACCTAGTGGGGGTTGTATTGTTATATGGAAAACTGGGAAATGCACAAACTATTGTATTTACTGTCGAATGTAAAACATTAATTCCCCAATTAAGAAATTTTAAAAAAGATTTTTCTTTCATTCATTCCCTTTTGTTGCCCTTGTTTTACTGTTGTAGTTATTGATGTCACTGTTGTTGGAGAGGACAGCGAGAAATGGAGAGAGGAGGGGAAGACAGAGCGGGGGAGAGAAAGACAGACACCTGCACACCTGCTTCACTGCCTGTGAAGCGACTCCCCTGCAGGTGGGGAGCCGGGGGCTCGAACCGGGATCCTTACGCCGGTCCCTGCGCTTTGCGCCACCTGCGCTTAACCCGCTGTGCCACCGCCCGACTCCCCGCCTCAGTAATTTTATGGAGATGTACTTGCCCAGCGGGGCGGATATGAAGTGCTGAGCCATCTGCATGCTGTTGCTGTTGTTGCTTAGTCTTCACGCTCTTGAGAAAATCACAGTTAATAGTTACAGGTGGAACAAGAGACGTGCAGAGGCTTGCCCAAGGTCAGACGGTCAGTGCGGGGTTGAGCGGGGTCTCCGGTGCATTCTGCTCAACTCCAGAGCTCCGTCTTCTGTTGCTGCCCCGACCCCAGCGGGATTCCTCTTGCTTGTCGCTGGCCAGCCAGTGTCTGGGCACGAGCTCGCTCTCAGGTGGGCCGCTGGAGAGAAAGACGGCCTCCCACAACTTGCTTCTGTGACCCATCGAAGAGCCTCGGGAATCTTCCCCACGTCCCTCTGCACCGGAGCTAATTCCTGCTTGCTGGCAACAAGGAAATACACCTGTCGTCTAAGCCGTCCGCCCTGCCAGCCACGCGTCGCTCTCTGCCCTGGGTCTGAGGGTCTTCTCTGAACACCCCGTGCAGTCACACTGTTCCCTGAGATGCTCTGAATCACAGCTCTCGCTCCCGTCACCTGGACTCTGCACTTGCCCCACACCTGTCATCTTCTGACAGAGACCTGGCTCTGCCCACATGTGTTCTCTCCAAGCTCAGGACTGTGACCCTGTCTCCACTCTGGGGCTCACACATCAGCCGCTGAGACCCGAGTCGGGCCACCCAGCGCCCAGGGAGGCTGTGCCGCTGTGCCTCTGAGCCTCTGCGCCGCCAGCAGTCTGCCTTGGGCCCGAGGTTTGTGTCCGCCTTTTGAAGCTCTCCCTTGGGGAGGCCCCCTCGCAGGGTGGCCATGCACTGAGCCCCCTCACTTCTGGGGGCTTGCCACTGCACCCCGCACAGGCCTCACGACGCTCACCAGGCGTGTCTGTTCAGAATCACTTTTCAGCTGCTCCAGACCCAAGAATGTTGAGCCCCAACTGCCCCCCCACCCACCCCAGGACCCCAGACTCACAGCAGAGCCAGGTTCACCCTCTCCCCTCTCTGTCCTGGATGAAAACACACATCCCCCTTTGCTGTTGGAAGATCACTCCAGCCGCCTCTGAAGATGCCGCCGCCTGTTCTGTGGTCTGTCACGAGGAGCAGTCCAGGTGATGGCCAGAGTACCTGCCACCTCCCAGAGCGACTGACTCCAGGGCCAGCTGTTAAGACGGCTTGTCTCCTGTCTCGCTTTGCTGGCTCTCCCCGCCTGGTGGCTCCTGTCACCACCGTCCCCTGCCCATACCCTCCTGCCCCCCACAGTTTTTATTTTACCCTCCATGAGCTGTCAGTTCCTGGAGACTCTCTTTTATGTTTCCCAGACAGAGGGTGAGAGACAGCAAGTGAGAGAGAGGCAGAGAGATGCCACAGCACTGCTCTGGCCTCCAGAAACGTCCCCTTTTCCTGGTGCTCCCGTGTGATGACTGGGGTCTTGAACATGGTGTCTCCCGGGCCCTGGCTCGCTGCACTCGAGATTCACTAGCTGACTCTAAGAACAGGTTCAGTGGTCCAGGAGGTGGCGCAGTGGGTAAAGTGCTTGACTCTCAAGTGTGAGGTCCTGGGTTCAAGCCCCGGCAGCACATGTACCAGAGTGATGTCTGGTTCTTTCTCTCTCTCCTCCTTTCTCATCATCAATCAATAATTTTTTTTTTTTTAAAGGAGCAGCTTTGGATTGCTTTCAGCATCCCCATCCCACTGACTAGTGGGAGATTAACACCTAGCCCTTGGTTCACATGTCAGCGCGTCTCTTTGCCGTTTGCTTTTTGCTAGAAGACTGGCTAGGTCGCCACAGAGGAGCTGTCACCGCCAGGAAAGGCAAGTCAGGCGACGAAGGCTGTGGGAGCAGACGGGCAAGAGGAGGAGAGAGCAAGTCTCCGCTGAGAGAGGACTTCGGTGGCAGCGACTCTGCGTACGGACAGACAGGGGATCTGAGCAGGCTCCCCCAACCCCCAGCATTAAAACCCACAATGTGAACACCACCGTAACACCATATTTTAATTTATTGTTTTTGAGTTAAAAACATGTATTTATTTATTTATTTATTTATTTATTTATTTGTTTGTTTGTTTCACCAGACCAACGATCAGCTCTGGCTGATGATGGTGTAGGAGACGGAACCTGAGAGCTCAGAGCCTCAGGCAGGAGAGCCCCTTTTCCCAACCATTGTACTATTTCCCCAGCCCCCATAAATCTTGTTCTGGAAAGAAAGACCAGAGCTCTGCTCAGCACATGGTGGTGCTGGGAGTCGGCTTGTGGCTTCAGCATACGCAGCTCTGCCGGGAGGCTTCCCTGTTCTGTCCCCACAGTCCCAGATGTACATTTGGAATGAAACTATGGACCAGGGAGACAACACTGGTTGTAAAAGGCACTCCTGCCTGAGGCTCTCGACTCCCAGGTTCAATTCCTGGCACCAGAACTGATCAGTGCTTTGGGGGAAGGAAAAACAAAAAAGCAGAAATCGAGATGAACATGGAAGATGTCACCTTGCTCTCTGTCTTACAAGATGGCCACCAAGGTCTTCCCTCAAATGAGTGTCCCCTGCCCCCCATCCCTCAACAAAGTCATCACTGGGGTGTGGTACCTGCCTGCATGATGAATCCACTGCTCCTGACAGCCATCCCCCCTTTTCATTATTCCTATTTTTTATTTGATGAGAAATTGAGAAGGGGAGGGGAAACAGAGGAGAGAGAGACACCTGTAGACCTGCTTCACCTTTAGTGAAGCTGACATCTTCCCCCCCCCCCCCCCGTGGTGGGGAGCAGGGACTTGAACCTGGGTCCTTGCACATGGTGACTGTGTGCCTAACTGGGTGCACCACTGCCCGGCCTCCATGTTTTCTTCTTCCTTCTTTCCTTTCCGTTTTTAAAGTTTTTTTAAAAGGTTATTTATTTATAAGGTAGAAGGAGAGAGAGAAAGAACCAGACATCACCAATGCACATGTGCCCGGGGGATTGAACTCAGGACCTTGTGCTTGATAGTCTAATTATTTATTTTATTTTATTTATTTATTTATTTATTTTTTGATTTTAATTTAATTTTATTTCATCTTTTTTTTCTTTTTTATTTAAGAAAGGATTAATTAACAAAACCATAGGGTAGGAGGGGTACAATTCCACACAATTCCCACCACCCAATCTCCATATCCCATCCCACCCCCTCCCCAATAGCTTTCCCATTCTCTATCCCTCTGGGAGCATGGAACCAGGGTCATTGTGGGGTGCAGAAGGTGGAAGGTCTGGCTTCTGTAATTGCTTCCCCGCTGAACATGGGCGTTGACTGGTCGGTCCATACTCCCAGTCTGCCTCTCTCTTTCCCTAGTAGGGTGTGTCTCTGGGGAAGCAGAGCTCCAGGACACATTGGTGGGGTCTTCAGTCCAGGGAAGCCTGGCCGGCATCCTGATGGCATCTGGAACCTGGTGATTGAAAAGAGAGTTAACATACAAAGCCAAACAAATTGTTGAGCAATCATGGACCCAAAGCTTGGAAAAGTGGAGAGGAAATGTTAGGGGGGTACTCACTGCAAACTCTAGTGTACTTCTGCTTTCAGGTATATATTTTGCAGTAGTTTACGGATACGTGTGAACATATGCTCTCTCTCACAGAAACTGGTGTATATCTAGGTTATGGGACTTTGTTAGAAAGTGAACCACCCGAGATGGAATTAGAGAATACTATGAAAGGGAAGGTCTCACCCGAGTAATGAAGCTGAAGGGTTGTCATTCCACACGTGAAGTCTCTGGACACAGTCTGAGCTGAAGCATGCTGGGGTGTTTATTTTATTTTTAAAGGGGAGAGCGTGAATGCATTCCCCCACGACCACAGACTACGCAGTCGAGTTTCCCACGTTTGGGGGAAATCGCAGGGTCAGCACACCCAGAGAGCGATGGATAAACCTCGCCCTGGGAAAACCACCTTCGTGACCATGGTAACTCCCCTGATTCTTTATCCACTGTGCCTCCTCCCGGACCACCCCGGCTTTCTCTTTATATATATATATATATATTTATTTAATTTATTCCCTTTTGTTGCCCTTGTTGTTTTATTGTTGTAGTTATTATTGTTGTTGTCGTTGTTGGATAGGATAGAGAGAAATGGAGAGAGGAGGGGAAGACAGAGAGGAGGAGAGAAAGACAGACACCTGCAGACCTGCTTCACCGCCTGTGAAGCGACTCCCCTGCAGGTGGGGAGCCGGGGTTCGAACCGGGATCCTTCTGCCGGTCCTTGTGCTTTGTGCCACCTGCGCTTAGCCTGCTGCACTACAGCCCGACTCCCCCGGCTTTCTCTTTAACCTTATTCTGCGTGAGAACCGTTAACACCTGACACTTTGCACCCGCCGTCCGCACGCTCCCAGTCTCCCTAGCTTGATTCTGCAATCCGGAGTAGGAGGCTGCTTGATATGTTTCTCTCCTTGGCACTGTCGCCACGTATGGGTACCGGTCAGGTAAACTCACTGGATGGGTGGGGCCCAGGCGCCAGACCCAGGGCTCCCTTTGGGAGTGCATGTAATGGCAGGAAGCACCACTAGTCAGCGCTAGAGGCTCGGGAATGGGTCTCGGTGACTGAGGGCCGGTTCCCAGGGGCAGAGGCTTGCGGTTCAGTCTCTCACCCATGGGAGACAGGGTGCTGCTTGCAGTGACCCTGCTGACTCAGCCCCCCTGACGGTCCCAGGTCAGCGCCGGCTGCTTCAGAGCCACTCGGAGGAGTCGGGTGGGCAGAGGGCCGCACGGCGGGACCCGGACAGCGGCGGCCAGACAGCTCTGGGCTGCGGTCTGGGTCTGTGCTGAGTGTGGGCCCAGCTGGCAGTGAACCAGCAGCACCAGCAGGACCCGCTGTGGGCACGATGGGCCCTGGCCGTGTCCCCGGGGGCTGGAGTCAAAGCGCAGGCAGCCAAGGCACCCAGGCCGCAGGCCCCAAGGGAGAGAGCAGCCCGCGGCGAGTGTGACACCCGCCCGCCCCCCCCCCCCCCCCCGCAGCCCCACCTCTGTAGTGGGGGTCGGCTGCACCTGCTGGGTCACATGGAATATTCCGGAAGTTCCTCCCCGTGTGTCCTTGCAGAGACATGCTGGCTGTAGTGATGCTTGTTCAGTGCATGTCCACCCCGAGCCCCTTCCCTCCACGCTTTCTGATCAATTCAGACAGACCGACACAACGAGGTGCTCCACCCTCCACTTCTGTGGGTTGCCAGGGCTTGTGCACAGTGATGCAGGTGCCCCTGGGTGGCATTCTCCTGGGCCCCCTGGACCAGCTTCCTGGCATTACGCAGTGACTGGAGCAGTGGAAACTGTGTGTAGACAGGGCTTTCCCCTTCCCCTCCGGGGGCAGAGGCTCCTGGGAGCCAGCATGGTGCCGTGCGAACAGACAGTGTGGCGTTGTGTATAGGTGGCGTTGTGTATAGGTGGCGTTGTATATAGGTGGCATTGTGTAATGGTGGCGTTGTGTATAGGTGGCGTTGTATATACGTAGCATTGTGTAATGGTGGCGTTGTGTATAGGTGGCGTTGTGTATATGTGGCATTGTGTATATGGAAGGTCTCCGGCCAGAAAATAGCCTCCAAGCCGAGCTGGCAGCAGGGGTCTCCCCCCACCCACCACCCTCAGGCAGGCAGAGCTGTGAGGGTGCCCACCCACCGCAGGGAGGCAGGGGGCGCTGCCCACTGCACTGCCTCCCCATTTGGCCTGAGAATGCACATCTTAGGGCCTGGGGTTGGCACTGTGTCTGCAACCATCCAGCGCTGGTGGCGGGAGGAGCTTTTGAGAGTGGGGCCAACTCGCACCTTTTTGTAGCGGCTGTCAGTCTGTGCCCTGTGCAAGCTGTGGGTGTCCTGTGCTCTGAGACACTGAGCAGTGCAGCTCCTGGGACTCTAGGGGCTGATGGAGGCTGGAGCTGGGGGTGGGGGTGACGAATCGGGTCATTGGGGTGGAGGAGAGCCGCCGGGCCTCACTTGTGGTCAGTACCAAGCGGGTGGGACTCTGAGGACCTGCCCACCCCAAACTCTACAGCGGGGAGGGGAAGGGGCTGGAAGGGGGCAGGATGGGCGCCCTGCGGTGGAGGAAGGTGACAGGTGGGTGTCGGTGAGGTGCACTAGTGGGTCTCACGGGCAGACGGGAAACTAGGCTGTGACGGCAGCTGTCTGGTCAACTGTCGTACAAATGTCCTTCCCTCCTTCCTTCCTTCCCTCCTTCCCTCATCGGATGGAGAGAGAAACTGAGATGGCTTCAACACTCACGTAGTGTCCCTGCAGGTGGGGACGAGGGGCTTGACTGGGGCCTTGTGCCTGGTAACAGGTGTGCTCGGCCGGTGCATCACCCCAGCACCCCAAACTTTCATTTTCCTAATAAAGCCACGTGCCCACGGCGGGCAGTGGTGGGTGCAGGACTTGGGTGTCCCATGGCAGAGTGGCCTGGGGCTCTGCTGCAGCAATGGGGGCTCTTGGTGATTCTGAGGGTGGTGGTGGGGAGTCCTGGCTCTGGAGGCAGTGGCTCTGGAGGCAGTGGCCAGAGAGGAGGCTGGAGAGGAGGCCGGAGAGGAGGCTGGAGAGGAGGCCGGAGAGGAGGCTGGATAGGAGGCCGGAGAGGAGGCTGGATAGGAGGCCAGAGAGGAGGCTGGAGAGGAGGCCGGAGAGGAGGCTGGAGAGGAGGCCGGAGAGGAGGCTGTATAGGAGGCTGTATAGGAGGCTGGAGAGGAGGCCGGAGAGGAGGCTGGATAGGAGGCCAGAGAGGAGACTGGATAGGAGGCCGGAGAGGAGGCTGGAGAGGAGGCCGGAGAGGAGGCCGGAGAGGAGGCCGGAGAGGAGGCTGGAGAGGAGGCCGGAGAGGAGGCTGGATAGGAGGCTGGAGAGGAGGCTGGATAGGAGGCCAGAGAGGAGGCTGGATAGGAGGCCAGAGAGGAGGCTGGAGAGGAGGCCGGAGAGGAGGCTGGAGAGGAGGCTGGAGAGGAGGCTGTATAGAAGGCTGGAGAGGAGGCTGGAGAGGAGGCCGGAGAGGAGGCTGGAGAGGAGGCCGGAGAGGAGGCCGGATAGGTGGCCAGAGAGGAGGCCGGAGAGGAGGCTGGAGAGGAGGCCGGATAGGTGGCAGGAGAGGAGGCCGGAGAGGTGGCCGGAGAGGAGACTGGAGAGGTGGCCGGAGAGGAGGCCGGAGAGGTGGCCGGAGAGGTGGCCGGAGAGGTGGCCGGAGAGGAGGCTGGAGAGGAGGCTGGAGAGGTGGCCGGAGAGGAGGCCGGAGAGGTGGCCGGAGAGGAGACTGGAGAGGTGGCCGGAGAGGAGGCCGGAGAGGTGGCCGGAGAGGTGGCCGGAGAGGTGGCCGGAGAGGAGGCCGGAGAGGAGGCTGGAGAGGAGGCTGGAGAGGTGGCCGGAGAGGAGGCCGGAGAGGTGGCCGGAGAGGAGACTGGAGAGGTGGCCGGAGAGGAGGCCGGAGAGGTGGCCGGAGAGGTGGCCGGAGAGGAGGCTGGAGAGGAGGCCGGATAGGTGGCAGGAGAGGAGGCCGGAGAGGAGGCCGGAGAGGAGGCCGGAGAGGAGGCTGGAGAGGAGGCCGGATAGGTGGCAGGAGAGGAGGCCGGAGAGGAGACCGGAGAGGAGGCCGGAGAGGAGGCCGGAGAGGTGGCCGGAGAGGAGGCCGGAGAGGTGGCCGGAGAGGAGGCCGGAGAGGTGGCCGGAGAGGAGACTGGAGAGGTGGCCGGAGAGGAGGCCGGAGAGGTGGCCGGAGAGGTGGCCGGAGAGGAGGCCGGAGAGGAGGCTGGAGAGGAGGCCGGAGAGGTGGCCGGAGAGGAGGCCGGAGAGGTGGCCGGAGAGGAGACTGGAGAGGTGGCAGGAGAGGAGGCCGGAGAGGTGGCCGGAGAGGTGGCCGGAGAGGAGGCTGGAGAGGAGGCCGGATAGGTGGCAGGAGAGGAGGCCGGAGAGGAGGCCGGAGAGGAGGCTGGAGAGGAGGCCGGAGAGGAGGCCAGAGAGGAGGCCGGATAGGTGGCCAGAGAGGAGGCCGGAGAGGAGGCTGGAGAGGAGGCCGGAGAGGAGGCCGGATAGGTGGCCAGAGAGGAGGCCGGAGAGGAGGCTGGAGAGGAGGCCGGATAGGTGGCAGGAGAGGAGGCCGGAGAGGAGACCGGAGAGGAGGCCGGAGAGGAGGCCGGAGAGGTGGCCGGAGAGGAGGCCGGAGAGGTGGCCGGAGAGGTGGCTGGAGAGGAGGCCGGAGAGGAGGCCGGAGAGGAGGCTGGAGAGGTGGCCGGAGAGGAGGCCGGAGAGGAGGCCGGATAGGTGGCCGGAGAGGAGGCCGGAGAGGAGGCCGGATAGGTGGCAGGAGAGGAGGCCGGAGAGGAGGCCGGAGAGGAGGCCGGAGAGGAGGCCGGAGAGGTGGCCGGAGAGGTGGCCGGAGAGGAGGCCGGAGAGGAGGCCGGAGAGGTGGCCGGAGAGGAGGCTGGAGAGGAGGCCGGATAGGTGGCCGGAGAGGAGGCCGGAGAGGAGGCCGGAGAGGAGGCTGGAGAGGAGGCCGGATAGGTGGCCGGAGAGGAGGCCGGAGAGGAGGCTGGAGAGGTGGCCGGAGAGGAGGCCGGATAGGTGGCCGGAGAGGAGGCCGGAGAGGTGGCCGGAGAGGAGGCCGGATAGGTGGCCGGAGAGGAGGCCGGAGAGGAGGCCGGAGAGGAGGCCGGAGAGGTGGCCGGAGAGGTGGCCGGAGAGGAGGCCGGAGAGGAGGCCGGAGAGGAGGCCGGAGAGGAGACTGGAGAGGTGGCCGGAGAGGTGGCCGGAGAGGAGGCCGGAGAGGAGGCCGGATAGGTGGCAGGAGAGGAGGCCGGAGAGGAGGCCGGAGAGGAGGCTGGAGAGGAGGCTGGAGAGGAGGCCGGAGAGGAGACCGGAGAGGAGGCCGGAGAGGAGGCTGGAGAGGTGGCCGGAGAGGAGGCCGGAGAGGAGGCCGGATAGGTGGCAGGAGAGGAGGCCGGAGAGGAGGCCGGAGAGGAGGCTGGAGAGGAGGCCGGAGAGGAGGCAGCTGGGCTGTGAGCGGGATCCCGAGGGCCTGGTGGACCCCCAGGGCAGGAGGAGCTGTTGCTTGGGGATGGCGGGGTTATGGAGCCCAAGGGGGCCGCCCGAATGCGGGCTGGGTCCGGATTGTGGTGGGGGCGGGCGGGGTTGGTCCCCTGGGTGCGGGTGCGGGGGCGGGCGGGGTTGGTCCCCTGGGTGCGGGGACGGGTGGGGGCGGGCGGCGCGGCGGACGGGAAGGTGGTCTCCGGGCGGGCGGGGCGGGGAGCTGCGGTGCCCGGTGCCCGGTGCCCGGAGGCGGCGCTGTCCGCGGAGGCGGGTCCCGCCGGCAGGGGGCGCCCCTCCAGCAGCGGCCGCGGGGGGAGCGAGGAGCGCGGCGGGCGGCGGCCGGAGGGGACCATGGCCGGCGGCCGGAGGGGACTGGTGGCCCCGCAGAACACGTTCCTGGAGAACATCGTGCGGCGCTCCAACGGTGAGGGGCGCGGGCGCGGGGTGCAGGTGGGCACCCGGGCTCCGGGCAGCGGCGTGCGGGCGGGTGCGGGGCCGGGCAGCGGGGAGCAGGTGGGCACCCGGGCTCGGGCAGCGGGGTGCGGGGCCGGGCAGCGGGGTGCGGGCTGTTCCCCCTTCTCCCCCCGCCCCCGGGCGCTGAGACGCGAGGTGCAGGCCGCCCCCTTCCCCCGCTTGGCGCCGACCTGGGGCTCGGGGCTGGGGGCTGGGGACGGGGGACGGGGGGCTGGGGGCTGGGGCTGGGGACGGGGGACGGGGGGCGGGGTCTGGGGACTGGGGGCTGGGGGCTGGGGACTGGGGGACTGGGGACTGGGGGCTGGGGGCTGGGGGCTGGGGACTGGGGGACTGGGGACTGGGGACTGGGGGACTGGGGGGCTGGGGGCTGGGGACGGGGGACGGGGGACGGGGGACGGGGGGCGGGGGGCTGGGGCTGGGGACGGGGGACGGGGGGCGGGGGGCTGGGGACTGGGGACGGGGGACGGGGGGCGGGGGGCTGGGGACTGGGGGCTGGGGGCTGGGGGGCTGGGGGCTGGGGACTGGGGGCTGGGGGCTGGGGACTGGGGGACTGGGGACTGGGGACTGGGGGCTGGGGGCTGGGGACTGGGGGACTGGGGACTGGGGGACTGGGGGACTGGGGGCTGGGGGCTGGGGACTGGGGGACTGGGGACTGGGGACTGGGGGACTGGGGGCTGGGGGCTGGGGACTGGGGGACTGGGGGCTGGGGGCTGGGGACTGGGGACTGGGGGACTGGGGGACTAGGGGACTGGGGGCTGGGGGCTGGGGACTGGGGGCTGGGGCCGGGGGCCGGGGGCCGGGGGGCTGGGGCCGGGGGGCTGGGGGCCGGGGTGCTGGGTGCTGGGGAGCTCGGGGCTGGGGGCTCGGGGAGCTCGGGGAGCTCGGGGCTGGGTTCTCGGGGCTGGGGGCTGGGTGCTGGGGAGCTCGGGGCTTTGGGGCTCGGGGCTGGGGGCTCTGGGCTGGGGGTTGGAGTCTGGGGAGCTTGGGGCTGGGGACTGGGGGGCTCTGGGCTGGGGGCTGGAGTCTGGGGATCCGGGGCTCGGGGCTGTCTCCCCCACCCTCTGGCACCCAGCCTGCAGCAGCGCGGTCCTTCCCTCCAGCTCTGCGCCCCCAGGTCTGCCCCGCACGCCAGACTGGGGGGACAGGTGGGGAAGCTCCACCTCCCTGGGCCCCCAGGTGCTGCTCCCGGACCCCATCAGATGGTCGCTAGCCGGGTCCAGCCCGGCCCCTCCCTGGAGACCCCCACCTGCTCTTGTTCCAGGGCCCAGGCAGACTCGGGGGGACCCAGGGTACAGAGCGGGTGCTGAGCTCTGCACCTGGGCTCGTCTGGGCCTGAGTGCCGGGGCCCCGGGGCCCTTTGCAGCTAGGACGGGGTTTGAGGGCAGGGAGCCAGCACCCAGAGGGCCCAGGTTCAGTCCCCAGCACCAGCAGCTGCCAGAGCCGAGCAGGTCTCTTTAGTGAAGTGGTGTAAGTGCGAGTACTCATACTCAGCGGGTCATCAAGCACCCGGGATACCTGGGGGGGGGTCGGCTCAGGCTTCAACAGGGGTCTGTGGTCAGGCTTCCCAGCCACCCGCTTCCAGTCCATCACCCGTGGCTGAGGAGCCCGTGGCTTTTAGAGCAAGGTCACGGCTGCTGCCGGCGAGCCGGGCGGCTGATCACTGTCCAGCAGCGGTAGGACACCCTCCTGGGTGAAGCCGCGGCAGGGAGGGGCTCTGCTCTTGACCAGAACCACCACTTTAGAGAGACGGTGCTCGGGTCGGGCCTGCTGCTCTGCTGGGTCTGTGAAGAACGCCTGCAGGTCTGAGGGACCCAGCTTCCTCACCAGTTGCTTCAGTGAAGCGACAGCGTCCTTTGCTTTTACGCAGGGGAAAGCCTCCAGCATCAAGTGGGCGGGCAGGAAGATCTCCCACAGGGCGGTCACGGTGTCCCCGGGCTTGTAGGAGGCTCTCAGGGACTCTGGGACTAAGGGACACCACAGCTGAAAACAAAAGGAGCCCTGAGGCCGAGGCCCAGTCGGCCTGGCCAGCCTGGGCTGTGTCCGCGTCTCTGCAGACAGAGGTAGACTGTCAGCTGAGTCGTCCCCGGGAATATTTTTAGCGCCAGCGTTTTAATATCAGCGTCAGTTCCAGCGACTTGACTTCAACAGCATTTAACTACAAAAACCAAACATTCGGGCAGGGCAGAATGAGCTTCTAGGAGTCATTTAGATCTTGAAATGTGAAGTCTTGAGTTCCGAGGGGGGCTTTTCCTAGTAGTTCCTGAATGCAAACAGGAAAAAGTGGAAAATGTGGGGCCAGGCGGTGGCGCACCTGGCTAAGCGCTCACATTACAGTGTGCGAGGACCCAGGTTCAAGCCCCTGGTTCCCGCTGCGGGTGTCTCTCTCTGTCTCTCTTTCTGTCTCCCCCACTTCTATTGATTTCTCTCTGCCTCTATTCAATAACAAATAAAAATATTTAAAAGAAAAATTGGAAAGCTTCACAGTATCTGTGTGCTTTCTGTTTGACTGTGATGGGAAGTCTGTTCATAAATATTGATTGTCTCCTCTGTCTGGGCCCCGCCAGCCTGCTTTAGACAGAAAGAGTCCTTTCCTCAGCAGTGCCTTTGACCAGGCCTCTCACCCAGCAGTTCCGGGCAGCGTTTCCACCCCTCAGTTACAGATGGGGAGACTGAGTCTGAGCAGGAAGCCCCCGGTGGTCCTTGTGGCCTCAGCCTGTGAGAAATTTTCATACCCCTTCCACCTGCCCGGAGATCACAGAGCTGCCTGTGCCCAGAGTCTGGAATCTCACCGACCTTCCCTGTGTCGCCAGGCTCACCCTCCTCCCCACCCCCTAGAGATGTGGACGCAGGCACGAGAGCCTTGCCCCAGATACACATGAGGACAGAGCTGACGAGACCCTGGCCAGCCCTGTGTCCCCCCGCTGAGTCCCTGTGGCTCCGACCTTTCTAGCTCCCATGGTATTCCCGAGAGAAGTCTAACTTCCCAGTGGACACGAAACAAAATGTTATCACAACAAGAACAACATCCATCTTGGCGAACAGCCACGCCTCCCCCCCCCAAAAAAAAAAAACAAAACAGAACCACAGGGCAAAAAAGCAGCTGATTCTGCCCTAGGCAGAGGCCATGCCTTCTCTGTCCGCGCTGACGCTCAGAGCCTCAGAGCAGGGGCGCAGTCAGTGCGCTCAGCGCCATGCTCCGCCGAGGGGACCGGCCGCTGTTCATAGGATAACGCCTGTGACCCTCTGGGCCAGCCAAGGAGATGACGCATGTCCCTATTTCAGATTCTCTCTCTCCCTCTCTCTCTTTTCTTTCTTTTTAAAAAAATTTTTAAATGTTTTTATATTTATTCCCTTTTGTTGCCATTCTTGTTTTATTATTGTTGTTATTGCTGTTGTTATTGATGTCGTCGTTGTTGGATAGAACAGAGAGAAATGGAGAGATGGGGGAAGACAGAGGGGGAGAGAAAGACAGACACCTGCAGACCTGCTTCACCGCCTGGGAAGCGACTCCCCTGCAGGTGGGGAGCCGGGGACTCGAACTGGGATCCTTTCGCCGGTCCTCGCGCTTTGTGCCACCTGCGCTTAACCCACTGTGCCACCGCCCGGCTCCCCGTCTGTCTTTTCTTACTGTGGGTTCTCACTGGGGCTTTGTGTCTGTGTGGTGAAGGACCCTCAGCATCACACTCATGGAGCTGGTGGGAGGCAGAGTCGGAGAAGGCGGCTGGAACCAACTGAGCTCTGCGACTCCGGCGGCAGTGAGCCCCGGACAGCAGGGCCCCGTGTGCCCCGGGGAGTGCTGTTAGTGAACCCTGGTCCGAGGCCCCTGTGTCCAGTTACCTGTCCCGCCTGCCCCTCAACTTCTCACTTTTCTAAGGCGTTTGCTGGGCTTGCCGGGACTATGGTTCAGCGCCGCGCCCCTGACCTGTTCCGAGTCACACTTAATGGGAGAGAGCGGGCCGTCTCCCCACTCTGGATCGTTGTGTGGGGTCAGTGGGAACGTCCATGCCGCAGGGGTGAGTGACCGTGCGTGTTGGTCTCTCCAGCACCGCCTGTGGTCATGGTGCAGTCCCTGAAGCACCTCCTTCCTGGGCTACCGGGCAACAGGCAGCAGGCATCCCGTCAGGCTGCTCTGAAGCCAGGAGGAGGAGGAGGAGGCCAGTTCCAGGCCGTGAGGGCGCCTTCGTGCCGGGAGACCCACGCTGGACGCTCGGAGTCCGCGAGAGGCCGTGCCGGCCGCAGGGGCGGCAAGAGCAGCGCTGTGGGAGGAACCGCCCACACCTGCTCACGGACGGCCAAGCCAGCTGTGTTTCTGCAGCGTGCCAGCCTGGCACAGGCTGTTGGTGTAATCGGAGAGCACACAGGCCTCGCCGCAGGTGATGGCCTCTGGGGGTGCCCGGCCTCTGTTTACCCCACAGCAGCCAAGACGCAGAGCCCCCACCGTCGCCCCTGGACTCCCGCTGCTGCTGGGCAGTTTACCTGGAGAAGTGCTGTGAGGTGACCTTCAGAGAGGCCCAGCTGTCCCCTGCAGTGTCCCCGAGTGATGTTCTCTGGGGGAGTGCATCCCGAGATGGACGGTGCGGCCCTGGGCTTCATGTTGGGAGGCCAGGGAGCCAGACGTGCTGGGGGGCGGCCTGGTCTGGGAAGATGGGGTCTGGGCTTTTTCTGCGCAGGGCTCCACCTTGTGGGGGAGCCCCTCAGCCCCACCCCTCCATTCAGGCTCAGACGGTGGGAAGCTTTGGAAACCACTTTTCCAGGGGCGCCCTTCTCGCCTGCCTCACACACCTAGTGACCTGGGCAGGGCTTTTTTCTTTCTGTCTTTCTTTTTTTTTTTTCTTTCTCCGTAAGCAGCCACAGCTAGAACCGGAAAGGAAGGAGTCTCAGAACCGCAGAGGCTGACCAAGCTCGCGGCTTTTTCCACCTAAAAACGTTATTTCCTTTTCCCAGTTTGGAAACGCTTGCCCTTGTTCTTCTTCCTTGCTCTCCAAACTGTTTTCATTGTCTGACGCCACCGGGAGCAAGCACAGGCGACCATTCTGCACGGTCCCACACATTCAGTCCTTGAGCTCGTTGCTGGTGACGGGGACCCAGTGCCCGGCTGTCCTTCCCCCCCCCCCCGGCCCTCTCCTGCAGCGGGCACTCCCTGTCTCTTCTCCCCGAGGCCCCGCTTCCCGAGGGCAGCCTCCCAGCCTCGCCTCCCAGGTTTGAGCTCCCGGCGTGCACTCTTGACAGCCGAGGCCTGCACACAGTGTGTTCACGTCCTGTCCGGAGGACATTCACACGGCTGCTCCTCGTCCTGCTGTGGAGGAGGGCGGGACATCCCCAGCCCCCGGTGGCTGATGCTGCTGCACATTCTCGAAGTGGATGCGGGACGTGTGTGTGCAGGAAGCTGCCTGGGTGGGCCCTGCCGGAGGCCTCAAGTCTTCTTATGCCCCCGGCATTGTGCTTGGCCTTGACTCCCCTGGAAAGCCGTGCTGTGCCCCACAGTCTTAACAGTCCACGGGAGGATTGGTCAGGTTGTGTAGGGCGAGCCCCAGGGTCAGCATGAGGTGAGGGCGGGGCAGCTGGGTGCGGGCAGGTTCTCAGGAGTGCTCCCTCCGTCAGCCTGTGCTTGGCAAGGGCAGAGCCTGGCACGGCTGGGCATACACAGAAGGCAGAGGGCAAGGGCAGAGCCTGGCACGGCTGGGCATACACAGAAGGCAGAGGGCAAGGGCATAGCCTGGCACGGCTGGGCATACACAGAAGGCAGAGGGCAAGGGCATAGCCTGGCACGGCTGGGCATACACAGAAGGCAGAGGGCAAGGGCAGAGCCTGGCATGACTGGGCAGGGGCAGAGGGCAGGGCAGGCACACTCTGGGAGCGTGAGCCCTGGGGACGGAGTTTACGCAAGAGCTGGAAATGACAAGGAACAGGAAGTGAGTGATTTATGCTTATTTCAGCAAAAGGAAACTAAAGCCAGAATGGCTGCAGGGAGGCACGGTGTCTGGGGGCAGGAAAGAGTCAAAGACAGACTCAGAGAGGTGAAGGCTGGGCTGGGGTCCCGTGTCATGAGTCTGGTGGCTGCGGTGACAGGGCCCACGAGGAGAGCCCTGCCCATGCTCCCTGTGTGGGCACCTCGCCTGAGTCCTCAGCTCCCCCAGCTGTTTCCTTGGTCTGGAGTCCGTGCGTGAGGGGCCCCCCAGTCAGTTCCAGAAAGATCAGGCCAGGGTGAGGCTGCTTCCTCAAGCCCCGTGCCCACGGGCATCCCGTTCTGCTCCCAGGCGGCTCCCCCATGGGACTGGAGGTGGCTGGCTGGGCTGGGCGCTCCCCTGCAGGTGTGGGCTTGCTCACCTGTGGCCGTGTGCCCTCGGCGTCTCTGCTGGGGCCCAGGCAGCGCGCACACAGCCGCGTTGGAGGCCCTGGGTTCCAGCCTGGCTACCTGGGTCAGGGAGGCTCCACTAGAGGTACAACACCCCTCTCTGCATCTCTCTCCCTCTCTGTCTCTCACCTCTGTCTTAAAAACAAAGCAGAGTCCTCCCGGAGTGGAGTGGGGTGACTGTTCCAGCTCCTGCCCAGCGGTGACCCTGGTGGGAGCCCCGAGGGCCACGCCAGTACCCGGCGCTGACTCACGCCCAGACCGCCCGCCACGTGCGTTATGATGATGACAATGCTTGGATCTTGTCCTCGGCCGCAGGAGCCTGATGTTCCCAAGTTAGCTGAGTCAGCCGGGAGTCATTAATGTGCTGGCCGGGAGCGCCTCAGAGCCAGAGCCGCCTGCCTCTCTGGGCCGTGGCTAAAAGCCCTGCCTGACCGCTGCTGCTGTGGCGGGGACTGTCCCTCTCCTAGGAAGTCCTGCTGTGCCCACGGTCTGATGGCCCAAAGAGAGGCACTCGGCCTCGGGGAGCGCGAAGAGGGGCTCAGCAGCTTCTGCCCCCGGGAGGCCCCAGTGCCCGCCGTGCAGGAGGACGCTCACACATGCAGTCCCCGTTCCCCTCGGCTTTTGGCTCTGTTGAGCTGGACACTGTCCACCCCCAGCCTCACAGTCCTGGTCATGGAAACAGGCCAGTTTGAAGGAGGAGCCCATTTCTTCCATTTCCTTAGGTATTGAAGTCCCTAGTTTTTAGATTTTTATTTATTATTGGTTAGAGACAGACAAATTGAGAGGGGAGGGGGAGACAGAAAGGGAAAGAGACAGACTCCTGCAGCCCTGCTTCACCACTTGTGATGCTCTCCCCTGCAGGTGGGGACCAGGGGCTTGAAGCCGGGCTCTTGTGTGCTGTGATGTGTGCGCTTAACCAGGTGCGCCACCGCCTGGCTCTTGTGTGCTGTGATGTGCGCTGCTTAACCAGGTGCGCCACCGCCGGGCCCCAAGACTCTAGTTTCTTTACTTGGGCTCATCAATCCCCTCCTTGGCTGGGTCCTTCCAGAACTGTGACACCTGCTTCCCTGCTGCCCCTTGTTGCCCAGGGTGACTGGGTGAACTCATTTTGGGTCTAGCTGCTGCTCTGGGGCCTGCACGCCCGCTGGCCTCCCCTGTCCCGGGCTCCTTTCTTCTCCCGCCTTCCCTGTGTCCCCGGAGACTGGCCTTGGGTCCCCACACTGTCCTGACTGGCTTCTTGGGTGTGGGCTGTGGGTGGTAGCAGCAGGAAGGCGAGGAGGTGGTGGCGGCTCTGGCTCTGGGGAGGGGGGTCGAAAGCGGGTGCTGACACGAGGACCCACAACTTCCCCGGCAGCCCGCGGGAGCCACTTGTGCCCGTGCTAGGATCGGGGTTGGCACCTCAGCGGCCAGAGGCCTGCTGTGCTGGGAACACTGCGTGCTGGGAGAGGAGAGGAGGCGAGGAAGGAAGGAGAAAGGAAGAGAGAAAGAAAACCAGTCTGTCTGACCACAGGTGCCGTAGCTTCTCGGTGGGTGTGTTCAGGAAGATCTGGGGTTGTTCACAGCCGGGCGGCAGCCTGGAGCTCATTTACTCTGAGTGTCGGAGCTCCCCGGTTTATTGAGCGGTGCTGGAGGTGAGACCAGAACAGCCAATTCACAAGGCAGCAGCTCCTCCTCTCCACAGCTTGGGAAGGTGACAAGCCTCTAGTGGGGCGTCAGCTGTCCAGGTGCCCCCCTTCCTGCCGGGACGAGCGGGGCTCCAGTGTCCCCAGTCACCCACCACCCATGGAGGCACCCCCTCCTCCTTGGCCAGGCCCTTCTGGAACCTGGACCCCGTGGCCTCCTTCCCGGCGCCAGCAGTGAATCAGCCTGCAGGGCTGTGTCTGCACTGTGGGAATAGCTCTCCCACCTTCCCAGCACCCCTGCAAGAGTGAGGGCCACGTGGAGGCAGCCACCCTACACAGAGGCCCGGGGTCCGGCTCCGGTGCCCTCGGCCCTCCTCTGGCCACCAGCGCGGTTTTCACCGGGTCTCGGCTGGGTTTGCCATCGCTGCCGCTCCGTTTGCTGCGGTTGTCCGCATCCCATAGCCGTTCCCCCGCACTCACTTGCTCTGCCCTGTGGCCGTGCCTCCCCTCCCGGGCTGTCTCACTGGCGTGTTGACTTCCACCCCACCCTTTTTGTTCCAGAAAGGACACAGCCATCTTGTTGATGGCAGAGTGGTGCTCTGTTGGGCCCATCTCCCCCGGCCGGGTCAGCGTCCGCTTTGCCCTTGCGGATCAAGGTCCCACCCAGGACTGGCTGGACCATCCCCGGCCGCGTGTCCCTCTGCCGCTCAGGCCCCGTGCCAGGCCTGCAGGACTTCAGCAGGGCCTCGTCCTTGCCGCCTCAGAACTGGCGGGGGTCAGTCAGCCTCACAGGCAGGAAGCACGGCTCCCAGGGATGTGGGGAAGAGTGACGAGTTCTCCAGGTTCTGTGGCGTGACAGCCGAGGCAGCTGGGAATGGTGTGACAGCCTGGGGACTGCTCTCTGCAGAGGGGGAGGTGTCTCCAGGGAAGCTGAGTCGGGGCCTCTGCCCCTGCTGCCCACCTCTGCCCTCTCAGACCTGCTTCTTCTCATGGGGACACTGGATAGTGGGGGGTCCATGGGCAGCAAGACCGCCTGTGTGCGGACACAGATGCTGGCCAGGAGGGGACACTGGGATATCTTTGCGTCACGCATAGATTCAAATGTCAGACCATGGCTCGCACTGGAAACTAATATCAAATATGCCAGCAACGCTTGCGTTCAAAAAGAAACTATTCCGGTCACAGAACCAGGAGTGGGACAGCTGGGGGGCCGATCCCTTCGGTGACAGCTGACGTCATGCGTGCTTCTCAGCGACAAATCAATGCGTCACTTGCTAGGAAAATATCGTGAGCTATAAATATCTGTGTTTCTTTTGAAAGGCTCATTAACTTATTTGATAGAACAGAAATTGAGAGGAGGATGGGAGATAGAGAAGGAGAGAGACAGAGACGCCTGCAGCCCTGCTCCAGCGCATTCCCTCCGTAAGTGGGGAGTGGGGCCCTGAACCCGGGTCCTTGTGTGCGGCAGTGCGTGTGCTCAACAGAATAGCAGGATACACCACTGCGTAGCCAGGGTTTTTGCTAGGCCCCTGACCCGCACAACTCCACCGCTCCTGGAGAGAGGCAGAGGAGAGAGATGCCACGCACTGCACCACCACTGGCTTGGCCACGCTGACCGCGGGGGTGGCCAGTGGGTGGGGACCCTGAAGCCGGGTCCTTGTGCTCCACCAGGCCCCAGTCTCTGGGCTGCTGACAGTCTCATGGCCGCTTTCCATCTCCTCTCAGCTCCCGCTTGCGAGCAGATCCATCTGACGGAAGCTGAAATGGGAGGGGAGACAGACAGACCCCTGCAGCCCTGCTTGACTACCCCTGCAGCTTTCCCCCTGCAGGTGGGGGCGGGGGGCTTGAACCCGGGTCCTTGCGCCCTGTGGTGTGTGCGCCCCCTCCCGGCCCCAGATGCATCTGCCTTGGAGGCTGGAGACACCTCTAGCTTGTGCGGAGTGGAGGCGGAGGCCTGGCCTTTGAGACCAGGAGACTGGGTTTACCTCTGAGATTGAAACCTCTCCCCACTGTAATGCACTGACTTAACCCACAGTGTTCTTCTGCGGGATATGAAAATCAAGAGACAAAGCGAATACCGTGGGGCCCCGGGAGCTCCGTTTGCATGGTGTCAAGACAGGTCCTGACAGCTTAGCGGTTTCCCGGAACCACCGTGAGGCTGAGCCCGGCCGAGCCCTGCCGGCTTGGCCCACAGAGGCCGAGGCTGCTGTGTGGGGTCCATCCCGCTGGCTGTGCCGCCTCTCAGCCTCCCCTGACCCCTCCAGCCTTCTGGTGACCCCCAGCGCGGTTTTCTTTAGTTCTGGGTCAAAGCGCTGCCTGCCGATCTTTGTCCAGCGCTCAGACGAGCCTCTCGCTCTCGCCGCGTGCCGTGCCACGGGCACTCTTTCTGCCAGGACTTGACTTCTGCAGGAGCCCTGCCCGGTGTGGTTGGTGGCAGTACTGCGGCTTCCAACGGTCAGGGGTACGCTCTCTCCCTGGCTCCGCGCCCCGAGCCCTGAGGGCCATGTTGCCGGGCTGTCTCTGTGGCCTCCCGAGGAGTGGTGCTGGCGGGGCCGCTGCGTGCGAGGCTTTCACTGCGTCACGCCCAGACTGAGTCACTTTTCAAAGACATCGCTTTAGATAGTTTCTCCTTAGTTATTTGCAGTAATTATGATGAAAAGTAATTTTCTAATAATTTCTTTTGAGAATATCTCTGTGTGGTGCTTTATGGGCAAACAGTAGGCTCGGTGTGGCTCACACACTGATTAGAGCACGGGGCTCGGTCCTGCACGCCTGCCCCCGGAGCCCCGGGGCTGCGAGGGGCCTCAGGTCTGCGGGGCAGGCTTGACCGATTGTGCCAACCCCCAGTGGAAAGTGTGTGTGCACTGACTGTGTAACTGCGAGCTCACGGGGCAGGGCGGCCCGGAGGACGGTGCTGGAGAATCAGTATCAGAGGCGAGGACGGAGGCCGATGCTGGGCCCTCACGCCTCTCGGGACACCGCAGGGCAGTGGGTGTGTTCTGGTGAGAGGTGTTCAGAGGCAGGCTCCTTCTGGGTGCCGACAGGGGGGTTCCGGCCTGCCTGCAGAGGCCGCCCACACATTCAGCAGTGGAAGTCTCACCACACCTTGTAGACTCTAGACACTTTTAGACGTCTTTCTCTTTTTTAAAATTTAATTTAATTTTTATTTATATATTTTTGCCTCCAGGGCAGGTTATTTCTGGGGCTCGGTGCCTGCAGTACAAATCCACTGTCCTGGAGGCTATTTTTCCCCTTTTATTTGCCCTTATTGCTTATCGTTGTTACTAATGTTTTTGTTGTCATTGCTGTAGTTGTTGTTGGATAGGACAGAAAGAAATTGATAGAGGAGGGGAAGACAGAGAGGGGGAGAGAAAGACACATGCAGACCTGCTTCACCACTTGTGAAGCGACCTCCCTGCAGGTGGGGAGCCGGGGGCTCGAACCTGAAACCTTATGCCGGTCCTTGCGCTTCACGCCACGTGCACTTAACCCGCTGCGCTACTGCCCAGCCCCCAACATCTTTCTCTTTGAAAATATTTTAATTAGTTTATTTATGGGATAGAAACAGAAATTGAGAGGGGGTGAGGAAGACGGATAGGTAGATATTTGCAGACCTGCTTTACTGCTATGAAGCTGTCCCCTGGAGGGTGGGGACTGGGGGCTTGAACCTGGGTCTTTACGCTTGGTAACGTGTGTAACTCAACCAAGCATGCCACTGCCTGACCCCCAGTTTCTCACTTTCTTTCATTAAAAAAATGTAAGGGGCCCAAGAGATATTTCAACAGGAAGGTGCCTTCTTTGCCGTGTGTGGTGGTCCGGGTTCGAGCCCAGGCAGCATGCGGGGGTATGGGACGGGGGGCTAAGGCTTCTGTTTCTGTCTATGCTCTTTCTCTCCCCCTTATTTCTGATAGCTGAGTGTGCTCCAGGTGGCATAGGTGCACAGGTAGAAGGGATTCGATGGTTTTTTGAGTCAGGGAATGAGAGAGACAGAGTAAGAGGGACCCCCCCCCCCCAGCTCTGGTTGTCCTCGCCCACAGACGGGGATCTTCGTCCGTTGTCGGAGCTCCTTTCCCCTGCTCCTCCCGGCTCAGACGCAGCTGAGCGCCGTGGGCAGGAGCCCAGTCAGGGTGAGGGCCTGCATGCCGTCTCCCTCCCTCCTCAAGCCTGGATGTGGAGCTGGACTACGGGCCACTGACCTTTGACCGTGACAGAGCAGGGGCAGGCGGGGCCCGTGGCAGGTGGCCTCTGCTTGTCACAGGGGTCTGAGACCCCAGAGGGCCGCTCCTGCTCCTGACTGTGACGCGGAGTTTGGCCGGTCTACCAGGAGAGGCCCAGGGCAGGGGAAGGGGTGGAGATATTATTCCTTAGAGCACACTTTTTGGGGTGGGTGGACACCTCCTCTTCTCTGTGGAACCTTCTGGTGTGGCAGACATGTTGGCCCAGTGAAAGTCTTCCAAGCATCAGGGAGTGGTGGCTCAGTGGGCAGAGCCGCTGGGTGTGGTCACTGGCACCACGTGGACAGCACACGGGGGTGGGGGTTGTGCATGGTGGCATCTCTCCTCACTTTCCCCTGTCTGCCTCTTCTCTCTCTCTCAGTGCTGGACGTGGTGGGGGGCACTCTGCACTGCCGTGCCTGCCTGGGGCTCTGGGTTCACCCCTGCACGGCCCCCGCAACTCCTAGAGATGATCACACTGGCAGCATGGTGAAGAGGTGTGGGCTTGGCGCGTCTGACAGTGGTTCTGCGTACCAACTTGACCGGGCTGCGGGGTGCCCTCGTCTGGTGTCTGTCAGGGTGTATCTAGATGCTGTCAGCAGTGAGTGGCCACCTGCCAAGCAGGTCGCCCTGCCCAATGCCCATCAGTTGACGGCCTGAACAGAACAGAAGGCCCACTGTCCCCCAGCCAAGAGGAGACCCCCCTCTCCTGACTGCTCACAGCCAGAGCATCATCGTCGGCCCCTGCTTAGAGCTTTAGATGATTGAGTGATTATGAAAATAGGTGGTGGTGATGATGGTGTTATTGACGGTGATGTAGGTGGTGGTGGTGGTGATGGTGGTGATGGTGATGTAGGTGGTGGTGATGGTGGTGATGGTAATAGTGGTGGTGATGATGGTGGTGGTGGTGATGGTGGTGGTGATGGTGATGATGGTGGTGATGGTGGTGGTGGTGATGGTGGTGGTGATGGTGATGGTGATGGTGATGGTAGTGGTGATGGTGGTGGTGATGGTGATGGTGATGGTGGTGGTGATGGTGGTGGTGGTGATGGTGGTGGTGGTGGTTGTGATCGTGGTGGTGGTGATGGTGGTGGTGGTGGTGATGGTGGTGGTGGTGATGGTGGTGGTGGTGATGGTGGTGGTGGTGATGGTGGTGGTGGTGATGGTGGTGGTGGTGGTGGTGGTGGTGGTGATGGTGGTGGTGGCGATGATGGTGGTGATGGTGATGGTGGTGATGATGGTGGTGATGGTGGTGGTGGTGATGGTGGTGGTGGTGATGGTGGTGGTGGTGATGGTGGTGGTGGTGGTGTTGGTGATGGTGGTGATGGTGGTGGTGATGGTGGTGGTGGTGATGGTGGTGGTGATGGTGGTGGTGGTGATGGTGATGGTGGTGATGATGGTGGTGATGGTGGTGGTGGTGATGGTGGTGGTGATGGTGTTGGTGATGGTGGTGATGGTGGTGGTGATGGTGGTGGTGGTGATGGTGGTGGTGGTGGTGGTGGTGGTGATGGTGATGGTGGTGGTGGCGATGATGGTGGTGATGGTGATGGTGATGGTGGTGATGATGGTGGTGATGGTGGTGGTGGTGATGGTGGTGGTGGTGATGGTGGTGGTGATGATGATGGTGGTGATGGTGGTGGTGGTGATGGTGGTGGTGGTGATGTCCTGCTCACTGGTGAAGAGTGCAGACATGTTAATGTTTCTCAGCTGACTCCAGATCTCTTATCTGGGCCAGACAGGTTCTGGGAACAGTGCTGCTCTGAGCTCTTGACCCTGGGTGGGTGACTCTCCTAACCCATTTTGCTTGACTTCAAAGGACGGTTTTGCCAGCTAGATTTAGAAGGTAGTGAGTAACCCCGCCGTCACCTGTGTTTGGCTGGGTAAAGCATGGCTCTCCATCTGGCCATGGAGTCTGTCCCTTCACCAGAGCGCTCGTCACTGCCAACCGTGGGGAACACTGCCAGCCACCTGCAGGGATAAGCTGGCTTGGCTGAACACAGCTGCCACCCTGGCGCCCCCTCAGAGCCTGGCACTGTCAGCGGGAGTGCTGCCCACCCGCTTGGGCTTCTCATCTGACTTAGCAGGTCTTACTTTCATGGCCAGCCACCCCCACTGGACATCCTGAACCGGCTGCTGGTGGAGTCACCGTGGGGGACTCAGACCTTCATGGGTTCAGACTCCAGCTCTCCTCAGCCCCTTGCTGTTCTCCAAGGGCTGTGGGCTGAGGCCAGGCCTGCGTGAGCTCTGGGGCCCTGGCGCTGGCCTGTTGCTCACTGAGCTCCCTGGGTCTTGGTGACAGTCCAGGTCCACTGGCCACTGTGGCCCTCTGGTATGCGGGCTCCCTCTGCTTGGCACCTTCCTCCTGGATGAGCAGAGCCTGGCACCCTGGCCAACCTAGCAGTGCACCCCCCGCCCCGTGAGTTTGTGCCACCCAGCCCTCACTGCCCTGCGGTGAACCCCACTTGGTGTCCGGCTTGGGCTTTGTGAACACCAGTGTCTTTCCAGCCTCTAGCAGCTGGTGCCTGGGAACCACTGGCTCCTTGTCCGGTCACGTGGGGTCAGCACCATAGCACAGAGGTCGCTGCGAGACCCCAAGGCAGCGGTGAGGCCCTTCCCCACACCAGACTCCCCTCTCCTCTTCTGCACTTGAGGGTGGGGCTGTTGGAGACCTGGGTCACCAGCTCAGACCCAAAGCAGCCTCTGAGGAACTTCCAGGCAGAGGAACTGGAAGTACAGACGTAGCCTGGGAAGACGTGGCCCCCTGTAGAAGCTGGGGCAGGGTGGGTGTGAGGGGCCACAGGGAGGGCAGGGCGGTGCAGGGCAGGAGACCCATTGGCAGGAGTCCTGGGTCCTGACAGGAGACACTCAGGTCCCTCCCTGACCCCATAACAGCCCTGCCAGGCACTCTGCCCCCTGCCTGCCCCCTCTCCACCCCCCTGTAACAGCCCCACCAGGTGCTAGCCCCCACCCTGTAAACAGCCTGCCAGGTGCCCTGTGCCCTCCCCCCCATACCAGTGCAGCACCAGCCCTGCTGTCAGGCCTGCGGTAAAGGGCTTCTTCACCGCATCTCAGCACAGCCCAGTTCACTTCTGAGAGCATGTGGCACGGTCACCTGGTGGCAAGGGGTGCCGCCGGCTGGTCCTCTTCAGACCCCAAGCACCTGTTTTCTCTTCTTTCTACGACAAGCTCATCAGCAGTGGCTTCTAGAATAGGCCTTGAGGTTTGGTTGCACAGCGGCCATGGTGCGGGAGCCACCACACCCCCTCCAAGGCCCTGCCCGCCCTGGTGCTGGTGCTGTCCCAGCTCTGGGGCCCTCAGAGGCAGGCAGACGGTCGCTCCTGTTTGTTACTCTTGCAAGTCCACCCCACACGCGAGCAGAGCCCCCTGGCTGTCTCGGCCTCCTTGCTTCTCCTCCCCTGAGCATTCACCCCAGTCTCTTTCACCCCTGGCCCCTGGACGGTACCGTCTCGTCTGCAGCGGCGGGTTGGCACTTGGGCACTGCGTGTGCACCGCGGTGCCTTTCCCCAGTCGGCACAAGCACGTGGGGCAGTGCAGCCTGTTGCCAGCGCTCCCCAGGCCCCGCCATGTCCTGAGGGGGCCGGCTGAAGTGAGACTGCGGACCTCTCCAGCTCACCCGGGGACCCGGGGACTGGCTGCACCTGACGTGTGTGCCCAGTGTGTTTCAGAGGCTTGGCGGGAGCGGCCTGAGAGAGACTCAGGGGCATGTGGAGCAGGCCGATTAAAGCCCGAGCTCTGGGGCCAGAAACCCCACTCCGTGTCCGTGTCCGTGTCCGGACGCTGCTGAGAGTGTGCTCACCCGGGCTGATGCCAGGCTCAGTGACTGCACCTTCACGCGGCGCCCTGGGACCTGGTCTCCCTGTGTGGGCTCGGTGAGGCTGGGGGTGAGCATCCCGCACTCTGTGCCCCCCTTCCCGCCTGGAACATCACCGGCAGGTCAGTTTCCTGGGGCTTAGATAGCAAAGGAGTCGAGAAGCTCCTCTCCTAGTGTCCCAGGAGCCGCAGGCCGGTGAGGACTCCTCTCCGTCGGAGGCAGGTAGCTTTGCGCTGGGTTACTCGCTGGATGGCAGGTGGCTTCTGCCCCATCTGTCTTGTGCTGGCAAAGGACTGTGGGTCCCCAGGCTGGCAGTTTCTGCTTGGTCTAGATTCGCAGAAGCTCTTCAGAATCTGATCCTGTGGCGAGAGCCCTCCAGGTGCATGCTCTGCACTGGCACAGGACTCCCCTCCTGTGTCTCCTCCTGGATTTTATTTTAAAAAACATCTGTTTATTTATTAATGAGAAAGAATCAAGGGGTCAGGGGGTGGCACACCCAGCTAAACGCACATAATACAAAGCACAAGGGTCTGCATAAGAATCCAGGTTCGAGCCCCCGGCTCCCCACACGCAGGGGAAGCTTCACAGGCGGTGAAGCAGGTCTGCAGGTGTCTGTCTTTTTCTCTCCCTCTCTGTCTTCCCTCCTCTCTCCATTTCTCTCTGTCCTGTCCAATAAAAGGGAAACAATGGCCGCCAGGAGCAGTGAACTTGTAGTGCTGGCACCGAACCCCAGCAATAACCTGGGGGCAAAAAAAACAAAGAATTTGGAACTTCACTCTGGGAACCAAACTCAGGACCTCATGCTTCCAAGTCCAGTGCTTTACCCACTGAGCCACCTCCCAGGTGACATCTCCTTGTGTTTTGTCTCCTTGTTGAAGTCCAAGGGGCGGCTTGGGCTTGGTCTGCCAGGAGGCACTGTGGCTGGCAGCAGAGCTGAGGAGTCGCAGACTCTTTTAAAGAAGGTTGAGAGTGTGTGTGTGAGAGAGCCGGCAGTGACGTCTGCCGCCTGACCGTTACCAGCTCTCGTGTTTAGCAATAAAGCGCCTGGTCAATACGTCGGCATTTTCTTATTAGACTCATTAAAAATGAAGAGTATGCTTTTTTAAAGCAGAGTAACTTATGTTCACGATTTATAAAACCAAACAGGGGCTTGTAGCAAACCGATCATCCTGCCCCCCGGACAAACCACACACTAAGTTTAGCTGCTGCTTCTGACGGTTCCTGCCTCGGCTTTAAATAGCGCGCACACTGCTGTTTCTAGCCCTGACAGCCTTGGGCGCCATCTGGTGAGCACCCTCAGCTCAGCTTTTAACTCACAGGAGCCAATTCCCCTCCTTCCAGTCTGGCCGCATCACCCTCTTTTGGCCAGCTTTGTGACGTTGACTCCAGCATTTACACCTTCCTGCTTCACTGTGTTGGTTCTAGGCACCATCTCCTGTTCGCTCTGGGAGAAGACATAGTATGTCCACAGGGCAGAGCCAGTGAAGTTCAGTGCAGAAATGGGCCATGGTTAAGCAGTCCACGCTTTGACTGTATGTAGGCTTCAAGGATTGGGAGTCTGTGAAGCAAAGAGGAAGTTACTGCCATTGATGTGGGAAACAGGCAGAAGGTCCCTGGGTCCCCGAAAATAACCACCCAGCTCAGACCAAGGCAGCACCCAGCAAAGGCAGAGATGCGGCCAGGAGCTCAGTCTGTACTCACCCTGAAAGCGATGTGCCGAGAGCCAGCCCTGAACCCATGGTTCCACCTTCTTGAACCCCAGTCTCCCTGTCCCTCCTGACGCCAGTCTCCCTGTCCCTCCTGTCCCCAGTCTCCCTGTCCCTCCTGTCCCCAGTCTCCCTGTCCCTCCTGTCCCCAGTCTCCCTGTCCCTCCTGTCCCCCAGTCTCCCTGTCCCTCCTGTCCCCAGTCTCCCTGTCCCTCCTGTCCCCAGTCTCCCTGTCCCTCCTGTCCCCAGTCTCCCTGTCCCTCCTGTCCCCAGTCTCCCTGTCCCTCCTGTCCCCAGTCTCCCTGTCCCTCCTGTCCCCCAGTCTCCCTGTCCCTCCTGTCCCCAGTCCCCCTGTCCCTCCTGTCCCCAGTCTCCCTGTCCCTCCTGTCCCCAGTCTCCCTGTCCCTCCTGTCCCCAGTCTCCCTGTCCCTCCTGACGCCAGTCTCCCTGTCCCTCCTGACGCCAGTCTCCCTGTCCCTCCTGTCCCCAGTCTCCCTGTCCCTCCTGTCCCCAGTCTCCCTGTCCCTCCTGTCCCCCAGTCTCCCTGTCCCTCCTGTCCCCAGTCCCCCTGTCCCTCCTGTCCCCAGTCTCCCTGTCCCTCCTGTCCCCAGTCTCCCTGTCCCTCCTGTCCCCAGTCTCCCTGTCCCTCCTGTCCCCAGTCTCCCTGTCCCTCCTGACGCCAGTCTCCCTGTCCCTCCTGAACCCCAGTCTCCCTGTCCCTCCTGTCCCCAGTCTCCCTGTCCCTCCTGTCCCCAGTCTCCCTGTCCCTCCTGTCCCCAGTCTCCCTGTCCCTCCTGACGCCAGTCTCCCTGTCCCTCCTGACGCCAGTCTCCCTGTCCCTCCTGTCCCCAGTCTCCCTGTCCCTCCTGTCCCCCAGTCTCCCTGTCCCTCCTGTCCCCAGTCTCCCTGTCTCTCCTGTCCCCAGTCTCCCTGTCCCTCCTGACCCCCAGTCCCCCTGTCCCTCCTGTCCCCAGTCCCCCTGTCCCTCCTGTCCCCAGTCTCCCTGTCCCTCCTGTCCTGTTTTTCTTTTCCTCTTTTGTTGTAAACATGGAAATTCACTGTGGATTCTTTCTTGTTAGTGGAAATGGCACTAAGTCATGTAGGTCTTTGTAAAAGTGAATGGGGCGAGCTTTTGAAAAGCAGGGTGCACCCCATCTTCATGGTGAGGGGAGTCAGGACTTGGCAGTGTCTCATGGCCGGGCTGCTCGGGGTCCGCGGGACCTGGAGGTTGGTTAAGCACAACGGTCTTGCCACCTTGCAGGCCGCTTGGAGCCGAGAGCCTCAGTATCTGGACAGCTCTAGGCTGATGGCCCAGAGTCCTGCTCTAGAGTCCCTGCTCCAGACTGGGCCCCACACCCTGAGTGGCCCTGACTCCTGCCAGGCCCTCCCTGCTCCAGACCCCTATACCCTGACTGGCCCCGACTCCTGCCAGGCCCTCCCTGCTCCAGAGTCCCTGCTCCAGACTCCTATACCCTGACTGGCCCCGACTCCTGCCAGGCCCTCCCTGCTCCAGAGTCCCTGCTCCAGACCCCTATACCCTGACTGGCCCCGACTCCTGCCAGGCCCTCCCTGCTCCAGAGTCCTGCTCCAGAGTCCCTGCTCCAGACCCCTATACCCTGACTGGCCCCGACTCCTGCCAGGCCCCTCCCTGCTTCCTGCTCCGGCCACACCTGGGCCTGTGCGCTGGGTTTTTAGTTTTTATTTTATTTATTTTTATCCCCTACCAGAGCACTGTTCAGCTCTGGTTGTGCTGGTGCGAGGGATAAGCCTGAGACTCTGGAGCCTCAGGCAGGAGCGTCTCTGCAGAACCATTGTTCTAACCCCCCCCCACTGAATTTTTAAACCACAGAATCTCACCTTTACTTTTGCCTGATGTGCCTTTTTGTTTGTGTTTAAACAGACACGAACTTTGTGTTGGGGAACGCCCAGATAGTGGACTGGCCCGTCGTGTACAGCAATGACGGCTTCTGCAAGCTCTCCGGCTACCACCGGGCAGAGGTGATGCAGAAAAGTAGCACTTGCAGGTATGGGCTTCCTGGGGACACCTGCAGGGGCGAGGCTTCCTGGGGACACCTGCAGGTATGGGGCTTCCTGGGGACACCTGCAGGGGCGGGGCTCCCTGGGGACACCTGCAGGGAGGGGCCCTGACTGGGGGGACTTGCTGCCCTTAGAGGTGTCATGCTCCCTGCTACTCATTTAGAGAAGAGCTCGCCTCCTTTTGGAAATAGCATTTTTCTAAATTAAAAAAAAATTTATTGGGAGATTAATGGTCTACAGTAAATATGGTTGGTACAGGGGTAAAACTCAGCTTTCTGCAGAACATTTCACCCCCAGCCGAGGTCCTCCCTCAGGAGCCAGGACCTGAACGCCCCCGCCCCGAGTCCTGTGCTGTTTCAGTACGGCAAGCCCAGTCCAAGTTGTGCTTTGCGTTTCCTCTTCTGCTCTTGCCTCTCCACTCTGTCTGTGAGCTCCCTTCCCCCGAAAGCTCAGCTCCGCCACCTGATCCCGCGACTTGTGGGTGAAGAGCACACCCCCAAGGCAGAGATGCCTGAGTGGGCAAGGGAACTGAGGCGGAGGAAGGCGTCTCTTCCCGGGAGAGAGGACACTGGTAGAGCACAGGACATGCGTTTGCTTAACGGCAGCCTTGGCACTGAGCACGGCTCTGGTCAAAACCACACCACACCACCCCACCCCCCAAAACCACGGAACACCAGATCATACCAAACCACACGCTACACCACATCAGGCCACACCACTCCAAACCACGCCAAGCCAAGCCACACCCAGAACAAAGCAGACAGACAGAAGCATCTCTGAGTGGGCCGGCGAGGGACCAGGGTTCCTAAGGGAACAGCAGGGCTTTTCTGAAGGGGCTGGGACCCCAATGCCAGAGCCAGCCAGGGAGGCCCCAGTATCCAGCTGAGCGTGGTGCTCACCATGGTGGCCCAATGAAGAGTCACGTCTGAGGCCTTGTGCAGAGATGGCCTCCAGGGTGACTCTGGGGCTCCGTGCAGAGATGGCCTCCAGGGTGACTCTGAGGCTCCGTGCAGAGATGGCCTCCAGGGTGACTCTGGGGCTCCGTGCAGAGATGGCCTCCAGGGTGACTCTGGGGCTCCGTGCAGAGATGGCCTCCAGGGTGACTCTGGGGCTCCGTGCAGAGATGGCCTCCAGGGTGACTCTGGGGCTCCGTGCAGAGATGACCTCTAGAGTGACTCTGGGGCTCCCTGCAGAGTGGCCTCCAGGCTGAGCTCTGGGGCTCCATGCAGAGATGGCCTCCAGGGTGACTCTGGGGCTCCCTGCAGAGATGGCCTCCAGGGTGACTCTGGGGCTCCGTGCAGAGATGGCCTCCAGGGTGACTCTGGGGCTCCGTGCAGAGATGGCCTCCAGGGTGACTCTGGGGCTCCGTGCAGAGATGGCCTCCAGGCTGACTCTGGGGCTCCGTACAGAGATGGCCTCCAGGGTGACTCTGGGGCTCCGTGCAGAGATGGCCTCCAGGCTGACTCTGGGGCTCCCTGCAGAGATGGCCTCCAGGGTGACTCTGGGGCTCCCTGCAGAGATGGCCTCCAGGGTGACTCTGGGGCTCCGTGCAGAGATGGCCTCCAGGGTGACTCTGGGGCTCCGTGCAGAGATGACCTCTAGAGTGACTCTGGGGCTCCCTGCAGAGTGGCCTCCAGGGTGACTCTGGGGCTCCGTGCAGAGATGACCTCTAGAGTGACTCTGGGGCTCCCTGCAGAGATGGCCTCCAGGGTGACTCTGGGGCTCCGTGCAGAGATGGCCTCCAGGCTGACTCTGGGGCTCCGTACAGAGATGGCCTCCAGGGTGACTCTGGGGCTCCGTGCAGAGATGGCCTCCAGGCTGACTCTGGGGCTCCCTGCAGAGATGGCCTCCAGGGTGACTCTGGGGCTCCGTGCAGAGTGGCCTCCAGGCTGACTCTGGGGCTCCGTGCAGAGATGGCCTCCAGGGTGACTCTGGGGCTCCGTGCAGAGATGGCCTCCAGGGTGACTCTGGGGCTCCGTGCAGAGTGGCCTCCAGGCTGACTCTGGGGCTCCGTGCCGGAACTACAGATCCACTGCTCCTGGCCATTTTCTCCATCTTACTGGACAAGTCAGAGAGAAATCGAGAGAGGAGGGAAACAGAGAGAAAGAGAGAGAGTGATAGACATCTGCAGACCTGTTTCAACGCTTGTGAAGTGAACCCCTTGCAAGTGGGATTCATTGATTCATTGATTTTTGTCTCTGGAGTCTCTGCTCTGGGCCTTTTTCTCCCTCATATATTCAGAGACAGAAAGACACACAGATACAGAGGGAGAGACACCAAAACCTTGAGGCCCCCCTGGTGCCACGTGTCCCCTGTGTTCCCATGTCTCTCAGGGAGCAGAGCAGCACCCTCGCAGGAGTCCTCAGTGTGTCTGTGAGTGTGCGTGTGCCTGAGTTTGGCGCCAGTGCTGCACACACAGGGTTGGGCCTCTCGCCGTGCCGTGCCGTGCCGTGTCGTGCTGTGCCGTGCTGTGCCGTGCCGTGCTGTGCCGTGCCGTGCCATGCCGTGCCGCACCGTGCCGTGCCGCGCCGCGCCGTGCCGTGCTGTGTGAGACACCCATCTGACTCGGCCCTCTGTCTGATTGGCAGCTTCATGTATGGGGAGCTCACCGACAAGGACACAATTGAGAAGGTGCGGCAGACCTTCGAGAACTACGAGATGAATTCCTTCGAGATCCTCATGTACAAGAAGAACAGTGAGTGCGACCTGCCGGGGCCTGCTAGAGGCCCGCGCCCGCGTGCATGCCACTACGAGGCCGTGGGGGAGCGGCCCTGGGTGCTGGCGGGCTGCCTGCACTAGGGGAGCAGACTTCCTGGTGGCTCCCGCCAAGACCTACCGTCCTCCCTGGCTGTGCTCTTGGTGCTGCCTTCAGGCCCCTGGGGATCTCCGCCCCTCCCATGCAGGGACGGGGCCCCATATGCCCTGCCCAGCAGGTGACTGGGGAGGGCTGGCTGAGGGTCTCTGAGGGTCTCTGGGACCCCTGGCTCTGGAGCAGAGGAAGTCAGCCCTGCTAGTTCCTGTGCTTGTCTTGGCCATGGTCCCACGAACCCCGTAAGAGGCCTACTCACGCGTGGGATGGGTGGGGAGGCCCGTGGACGGGCAGACTGTGCAAACCGCAGTCTCAGCTGGCCGTCCTGCTGTAGCTTGGAGGGGCACGAGGTACAAGGACACGTGTGGGGCAGCCCTCTGCGGGGCTCAGGGCCTGTGTGCTGCTCCAGAAGGCCGAGGGCCCGGCTGCCTGGCCTGCAGGGAGCGACGCCCCCAGGCTGGAGACTGTGCTCGCTGATGGTCTCTATCCTGCGTCAGGAGACCAGCACAGGGAAGCTGGGCTCAGGTGGGGTGCTCTCATGCTGCGTGCTCACCCAGAGGCTGCCCCTGCCCAGAATGGAGCTGAGGGCCTCCTGGGGTCAGAGTGAAAGGCGGCTTGTTTGAGGGGCTGTGTGCGGGTGAGGGTGGGGTGCCGTTACCGCTACCTGTGGTCTGGCCTAAGTGGTTAAAGACAACTTCAAGGTCACGTGAGTGTGCATCGCTTGCCTCTGGCGGTGTCCACACTGGGCACCAGAGACGGCCCCAAGGATGTGCTGGTCTCTTCTGTGTACATGGCTGCCGCTAGTTATACACACACACACACACACGCACACGCATGCACACACATGCACACGCATGCACACATGCACTCATGCGTACACACACGCACACACATGCACACACGCACTCATGCGTACACACACGCACACACACACATACACGCACGCACGCACGCACGCACGCACGCATGGCTGGTGAGAACCTTTCTTTCCTAGTGGTGGCAGCTAGAGGTGCCGTGGGGAGGTCTGGGGCGAAAGCCCTGGAGAGAGGGCAGCTCTGGGCTCTGGTAAAGCAGATGGGTTTGGGGGGCCGTGCAGACACTGACCCAGGGCACTGCCCGCTGGACCATGGGGTCAGTGCAGGAGGTGTGTGGCCCTCTGCCGTCCTTCCACCCGGGACGGGGCTCAGGGTGGCTGCTCCTCCCGGCAGGGCCTCTCCCTCTGTGGCATGAGCTGGCACAGAGCCCTGCGGCAAGTTCAAGGTCACTGGGAGGCCGGGCCCAGGCCAGCACGCATGCACACACGCCACAGAATGCTAATCTGGCAGGTGCACCAGCAAACAGCCGTGCGTGCGTGCGTGCGTGCGTTGCCTCGGAGATTTTGAGCTTCATTAGTCACTGCGATTAACATACGAGGCCGGGAGCAAAAGATGCAAACGGGCTCGTGCCCACCGGGTGCCCAGCGCCATCCCGGGAAGATGCTTCTGCTGTTCACCTTTCTGCCTGTATGTGGGTGAGGTGGGGCAGAGAGACATCTGACCCCTCTGGGCCCTTCCACTGGACAGGTCAGCAAACAGGCACGAGGCGGGTAGGTATGAGAAGTCTGAGTGGCATGCCCACTCCTGTGCCCACAGAGGAGGCATAATCTGCGTGACTCAGCGCCTGGCCTCAGAGATTCCAGAGCTCCGAACACAGGACTCTGGGACGCAGAGTGAGGGTCTGTGACGCAGATGCAGCCTTCTCCATGGAGGGGCCTCCCCCAGAGAGGACCTGATGGGAGGGAAGCTTATTACCCTCTAGTTCCCCTGAGAAGGCCTCCATCCCTGCCCACTGCCCCAACTCCCCGGACCCCTGCCCACTGCCCCACTCCCACAGACCCCTGCCCACTGTCCCAACTCCCCGGATCCCTGCCCACTGCCCCACTCCCACAGACCCCTGCCCACTGCCCTACTCCCCTAGACCCCTGCCCTCTGCCCCACTCCCACAGACCCCTGCCCACTGCCCTACTCCCCCAGACCCCTGCCCACTGCCCCACTCCCACAGACCCCTGACGACTGCCCTAACTCCCCAGACCCCTGCACACTGCCCCACTCCCCCAGACCCCTGCCCACTGCCCCACTCCCACAGACCCCTGACCACTGCCCTAACTCCCCAGACCCCTGCACACTGCCCTACTCCCCAGACCCCTGCACACTGCCCCACTCCCACAGACACCTGCCCACTGCCCTACTCTCCCCGGACCCCGCCCACTGCCCTACTCCCCTAGACCCCTGCCCACTGCCCCAACTCTCTGGACCCTTGCCCACTGCCCTACTCCCCTAGATCCCTGACCACTGCCCCAACTCCCCAGACCCCTGCCCATTGCCCCAACTCCCCAGACCCCTGCCCACTGCCCTACTCCCATAGACCCCTGCCCATTGCCCCAATTCCGCAGACTTCTGCCCACTGCCCCAACTCCCCAGACCCCTGCCCACTGCCATACTCCTCTAGACCCCTGCCCACTGCCATACTCCTCTAGACCCCTGCCCACTGCCCCAACTCCCCAGACCCCTGCCCACTGCCCCAACTCCCATAGACCCCTGCCCACTGCCCCACTCCCCCAGATCCTTGCCC